>NC_043959.1:23007455-23099955 GCF_902148855.1 Sphaeramia orbicularis | reverse complement strand
CCTGTCTGAAAACAGCTGAGTGTTGAATATGGAGGCTGTAGTTTAACACAGAACAAAATAAATAAATAAATAAATAGATTACATTACAGGGTGGGGAAGCAAAATTTACAATGAACATTTAGTTGTTTTTTCTCAGCAGGCACTACGTCACCTGTTTTGAAACCAAACATATATTGATGTCATAATCATACCTAACACTATTATCCATACCTTTTCAGAAACTTTTGCCCATATGAGTAATCAGGAAAGCAAACGTCAAAGAGTGTGTGATTTGCTGAATGCACTCGTCACACCAAAGGAGATTTCAAAAATAGTTGGAGTGTCCATAAAGACTGTTTATAATGGAAAGAAGAGAATGACTATGAGCAAAACTATTACGAGAAAGTCTGGAAGATACTATTAAAGAAGAATGGGAGAAGTTGTCACCCGAATATTTGAGGAACACTTGCACAAGTTTCAGGAAGCGTGTGAAGGCAGTTATTGAGAAAGAAGGAGGACACATAGAATAAAAACATTTTCTATTATGTACATTTTCTTGTGGCAAATAAATTCTCATGACTTTCAATAAATTAATTGGTCATACACTGTCTTTTAATCCCTGCCTCAAAATATTGTAAATTTTGCTTCCCCACCCTGTAAATATCAGGGATGCACTGATATATTGGCCAGATATCGGCATAAACCCATCTTTTCTCATGTGGAACCATGTGAAATGTTTGAATGTATTATTTTTATTCAATTTTTTTAATCTGGTATTGGTTTATTCTTATTTTTTTGCTTTTAAATTGTACAGCTTTTTCTGTTTTTTAATCTATTCTTATGTTTTATTCTTTTATTTTGGTTTTATTTATTCTTCTGTACAGCACTGTTTTTTTTTAAATTTTGTTCAGTTCTATGTCTTTTAAACTATTCTTGTATTCTGTTCTTTTATTTTGGTTTTATTTATTCTTCTGTACAGCACTTTGGTCCATTACAGTTGTTTTAAAGTG
This sequence comes from Sphaeramia orbicularis, assembly GCF_902148855.1. Classification (NCBI taxonomy): domain Eukaryota; kingdom Metazoa; phylum Chordata; class Actinopteri; order Kurtiformes; family Apogonidae; genus Sphaeramia; species Sphaeramia orbicularis. The sequence goes on along the minus strand of NC_043959.1, from coordinate 23,098,966 downwards.
CTTTACAAATAAAGTTGGATTGGATATACAATGGCAGTGGGAGATATTTACCTGTCCTGTTTATAGTTAATATTTTTTTCTTAAATGTGTATGTTTTGAGTCTCTGTTTGTTCATAGATAATGTGATGAAAGACAGATGTTAAAATAGGAACTTTTTAAAGATATTTGGAAAGATTGCTTTGTCAATGGCGATAAATAAGAACAAAACAACACTAAGTATTGGCCAAAATATCATGTTAAAACCCCTTTAGCCCTATCGGCCTGCCCGCAGGCCTAAAAAATTATATCAATATTCATCTACTATAAAAATATAATAAATCAGGACAGTGGATGTTTTTTCAACTTTTGCTCAAAGTTTAGACCCTAATGTTAATAAAAGTACATCAAAAGTGTATTTTAGTACAAACTTTAATGTTCAAACATGATTTTTAATCTTTGTGGGGTGAAATATAAGCTATTAAAAATCTCCGACACGAACAATTAATTTATGCATATCATCGTCAATCCAGCCGAAAAAAAACAAACAGGCGAGGATAAAAAATTCTAATTTCTCTTTTAGTTTGTTACAGTTTACTCAGGCATAGTAATAGATACAGTATTTTAGACAATGGGAATAGATTCTGTGAGGTCTCTAAATGTCCATAGACACCAAGAACATCCATATGAACCTTATTATTGTGAAGTAATTCTTCATTTACTTTGGGTATGTCTTTTTAGGCGTTTTTCCCCTGAAAATATGGTCAGGGTTAAACAGGTTAAACACCACGAGTCAAGAGTTTTGCAGTTGTTGCATCAGTTAAACAAAATTTTGGTCCTGTACTCGAGTGTAAATAAGTGACACGTGCAAATATTGTTTAATGATAATTTAACATGTGTATTAAGAAAATGTCAGTAAGAACAGTTGGAAACATCCACTTAACATCCACCATACAATCAGCCCTGCTGCAACCCCCCTCTACTGGAACCTCAGCCACCTCAAACACTTACACCCCAACCCCCTCCCCTGCTGCTTCTCCCAATCTTCTCAACACACTCACCACACCTTCAACCCTTCCCCTCCCTGTTACTCCTCCACAGCCCCCCAGCACATCCACCCAACCTCCATACCCCCTCCCTGCTGCCCCCCAAACCCCTATCCTGCTGCCCCCCCACAACCCCCCAGCCCACTCATAGCACCTTCTACCACCCACCCTGCTGCCCCTCCATCTAGCATGGTGTTCTCCACAGCACAGGTAGAGAGAGAATTGGCCAGGCTCAAGGTTAAGAAGGCATGCGGTCCAGGTGGCATCAGCTCTCGGCTCCTCAAATCCTGTGCAGGCCAACTGTGTGGGATTGTGGAGCACATCTTCAACCTGAGCTTGAGGTTGCAGAAGGTACCGCTGCTGTGGAAGACATCCTGTGTAGTACCGGTGCCTAAGTCATCTCGTCCCAGGGATTTTAATGACTACCGCCCAGTGGCTCTGACAGCCCACCTGGCAAAGACCTTAGAGAGGCTGGTCCTTCGTCATCTGTGCCCTCTGGTGAGCTCAACTGCAGACCCACTGCAGTTCGCTTACCAGCAAAACATCGGGGTTGAGGACGCCGTCATCTTCCTCATGCAGAGATCCCTGTGTCACCTGGAGAGGCCTGGAAGCACTGTGAGAATCATGTTCTATGATTTCTCCAGTGCTTTCAACACCATTCAGCCAGCTCTGCTGAGGGACAAACTGGACCATGCAGGAGTGAGCCAGAAACTGACACCATGGCTCGTGGATTTCCTGACCAACAGGCCACAGTTTGTGAGGACAAAAGGCTGTGAGTCTGACACTGTGGTCTGCAGCACAGGGGCTCCACAGGGGACTGTCCTGGCCCCCCTCCTGTTCACCATCTACACAGCAGACTTCCGACACCACACAACAAACTGCCACCTACAAAAGTTCTCGGACGACTCAGCCATTGTTGGTCTCATCAACAATGGAGATGAAAATGAGTACAGAGAACTGAACCAGAACTTTGTGGCCTGGTGCCAGCGAAACTGCCTCCAGATTAATGCTGGAAAGACAAAGGAGCTGGTGGTGGACTTTCGCTGGCACAAGGCCTCCCCTCCCTCTCCGGTGAACATCCAGGGTACAGACATTGAAATAGTGGACTCTTACAAGTACCTGGGTGTTCACCTGAACCAGAACCTGGACTGGGCTGCCAACACCCAGGCTCTTTTCAAAAAGGGCCAAAGCAGACTCCACCTACTGCGGAGACTGAGGTCCTTCGGAGTGCAGGAAGCTCTCCTGAGGACCTTTTACGAGTCTGCAGTTGCAACGGCCATCCTTTACAGTGTGGTCTGCTGGAGCAGCAGCATCACGGCAGCAGAGAGGAAAAGACTGAACAAACTGGTGAAGAAAGCCGGTTCGGTTCTAGGCTGTAGTCTAGATCCAGTGGAGGTGGTGGGGGACAGAAGAATGACAGCAAAGTTGTCATCAATCATGGACAATGTCTCCCACCCCCTACATGAGACTGGAAGAGCCCTGGAAAGCTCCATCAGTGACCGGCTTCTTCATCCATGCTGCACGAAGGAGAGATACCGCAGGTCCTTCCTTCCCTCTGCTGTCAGACTGCACAACCAGTCCTGCTCCCAGTAGAGCACCACATATGTCATGTAATAACAACCCTCCCTCCATTCCATCTAATGTTGTATACATATATATATATATATAATATATATATATATATATATATACACACACACTCTCCTTTTTAAACACTTTTTTCTTTTATTCAAATTTATATGACTGTCTGTTTTACGTGAATGTGTATGTTTATGTGTATGTTTCTAAGCTGCTGTTAACACCGCGAATTTCCCCATTGTGGGATCAATAAAGGAATATCTTATCTTATCTTATCTTATTGAAAAGTATTGGAGATCTACAACCACTGAATTGTATCTTAGCACTGATTTAAGCCCTCCCTCCCTCCCTCTTCCCTTCAGACCTTGAAATGTCAGGAATTTTTTGCGAAAGTCTTATTAAAGTATGCAAAAACATTTCTCTCATAGTTGAATTTTAGAGTATGCTCAAAGGCGCGTGACCTTGAAACACATGAGGAAACTTTAAAAAACTTGATACTAACTGATCGGTGAAGCTTGTTTGTGTGATATCATGCACTTGTTTTGAAAATGTTTCTCAGTAAAACATAATTTAATATAATAATAATAATAATTTCATTCATACATTTATTGAAATGAACTTGAACTTTTGTTCAGAGGCTCCGCAGTGAACTTGGAAACACCGTCATCTTCTACAACACTGATTCACCTGTAAAACCCGTGGAGTTGGATCAATGACAGTGGTGTTAGATGCTTGCTTTTATGTTCAGTTAATGATATTTTCCTTCAGTTTTCTCTGTTCTGATGACCAATCTGCTCTGTGTTCCAAAAGTCAGAACTACAGGGTGGGGAAGCAAAATTTACAATATTTTGAGGCAGGGATTGAAAGACAGTGTATGACCAATTAGTTTATTGAAAGTCATGAGAATTTATTTGCCACAAGAAAATTGACACAATAGAAAATGTTTTTATTCTATGTGTCCTCCTTCTTTCTCAATAACTGCCTTCACACACTTCCTGAAACTTGCGCAAGTGTTCCTCAAATATTCGGGTGACAACTTCTCCCATTCTTCTTTAATAGTATCTTCCAGACTTTCTGGTAATAGTTTTGCTCATAGTCATTCTCTTCTTTACATCATAAACAGTCTTTATGGACACTCCAACTATTTTTGAAATCTCCTTTGGTGTGACGAGTGCATTCAGCAAATCACACACTCTTTGACGTTTGCTTTCCTGATTACTCATATGGGCAAAAGTTTCTGAAAAGGTATGGATAATAGTGTTAGGTATGATTATGGCATCAATATATGTTTGGTTTCAAAACAATGGACGTATTGCCTGCTGAGAAAAAACAACTAAATGTTCATTGTAAATTTTTCTTCCCCACCCTGTAAACATGGAGAATCAGTGTTCAGTTTCTATGCTCCGTATATCTGGAACAAAGTACCAGAAAATATCAGGTCTGCTGAGAGTCTGAGTTCTTTTAAGTCAAGGTTAAAGACTCACCTGTTCACTTTGACTAAAAGGCTTTTGACTTTTAAAATTTTATATTCTCTTTCGAAACTCTGCACTGCAACTCTTTACTTTAATATGTGTGTGTTTTTATGTTTTTTGGATTTTATGTGTTGTTTTCTTACTTGCTGTTTTTAATCACCTTTTACATGTTTCTTTTATAATGTTTTAAATGTGCTTCTTTTTATTTCAATGTCCTGTGTGAAGCACCTTGAATTGCCTTGTTGCTGAAATGTGCTATACAAATAAACTTGCCTTGCCTTGCCTTTGAATGTACTCTGAACTTTCCTGAATGAACAGTACATTAAATACAGGAAAATACCTGATTTTCACCAAAACATGCAAAGCATAAAATAATAAATCGTGATAAATAACTAGAGAAAAGAAGTTGCTGCAAAACTAGTTGTAAGTCTTTAAGGTTAATGTCTCCTGAATGGTTTAACACAGGGGTGTCAAACTCTTTTCAGTTCAGGGGCCACATTCAGCTAAATTTGATCTGTAGTGGGCCGAACCAGTAAAATTGGAATATGTAAATAATGTCAACTCCAAACTTTTCTCTGTTTTAGAGTAAAAAAAGTAAAATTGCATTATGAAGATGTTTGCATCTACAAACTATCCTCTCAAACAATCTGAATAATATGAACAAACTGAAAAAAATGTGTAATTTTAATAATATTATGCTTCAGTTTATCATTTACGTATGTACATTACTACTTACAGATCACAGTGGATCTACAGATACACAAAACATTTTGTAATAGGTGGAATATTATTAAAATTGCACTTACTTCTCTTAAGACATTTCAGGTTGTTCATATTTGTTCAGGTTATTCAGATATTTTTGGAATATTATACCTTGTTTTAGTGTAAATACATGAAAACATTTACATTTACAAAGAGAAAAATTTGGAGTTGTGAGTATTTATACTTTATTATGACCTACCTGAGATTGAATTGGTCTGAATGCGGAACCTGAACTAAAATGATTAATATCTTAGTGTAATTTTTGCATTTCACAAATTCATCCCAAGGGGCAGCCACATGTTTGACACCTGTGGTTTGACACATAAGGGTTTTGGTTGATTCTTCGTTTGATGCTCTATATCACAGGTGTCAAACATGCAGCCCGGGGGTCAAATCCGGCCCGCGGGATGAATTTATGAAACACAAAAATTACACTGAATATATTAACGATCAATGGTGTCAAAATCATTTTAATTCAGGTTCCACATACAGACACATACAGTCCAATTAGATTTCAAGTGGGTCAGACCAGTAAAATATTACCATAATAACCTATAAATAAAGACAACCCCAAATTTTCTTTGTTTTTTGGTGTAAAAAAGTAAAATCACATGAAAATGTTTACATGACCAAACTCTACTTTTACAAAAAATGTGAATAATCTAAACAAATATGAACAAACGGAAATATCTTAAGAAAAGTAAATGTAATTTTACCAATATTCTGCCTGTTACTAAAGGTTTTTTGCAATTCTAATGCACATGTGTAAATGATAAACTGATAAACCGAGGCAGAATATTGTTAAAATTGCACTTGTTTTTCTTAAGACAATTCAAGTTGTTCATGTTATTTAGATTTTTAAGGAAACTTTGTAGATGTAAATTTGATCATGATATAATTTTACTTTTTTCACTGTTATTATTTTACTGGAGATCAAATTGGGCTGAATGTGGCCCCCAAACTAAAATTACTTTGACACCCCTGCTCTATATGAAGGAACTTCTCCAGATCTTCTACATTCATATAATATTTAAAATTCAGTCAGTGATCTTCAGACATCTAAAATGATCTCTTTTCCCCTCTTGCATTAAAAAGATCTATTTGAGGTAATGCATTGGTTTTTCCTCCCGTTGCCACAGGACAGAGTGGGAGACTCTGCCGTGGTTCTTTTTGATATATTAGCTCTGACACCTGGGTCATATTTTCATTAATTAAACATGGCTTTGTAATAATTTCACGCTGATAGAGACCCATTTCACTACAGACTATGGCCACCCAAGATATGCTTTTGCCACCATAACTTAATTAGAAAATGATAAATGCCCCGGTAGTGTCTACATTTCCTAAAGGTCAGGGCCATCTCTGCCTTTATTCATTTGGATTCACGACACATTTGTATAAAGCTTTGTTTGCAGTGCAGAGGTGTTCACCTGCAGCTCTTACCTTGGCTTCTTTTCCAACATAATGCTCTCAGTGTTTGTGCATGCATGTTTTCTGGCTGTGCATTTTATTTACTTTTACAGAAACCCTGCAGCGTCTTGTAAAGTTACATATCACTGCAAAAAAGTCAGACCTCAGGTCACGGCTCATTCCAAACTACAAGAGTTTATGCGGCCGATACAAGACCCTCCTTTTTTCCAGTGACATGCCCTCACACAGAGCTTGTTTTGTGCAAATGAGTTTTACAGACTTGAACGGCTCATGGCTTTCCCCCCCCTTTGTAATTTCCTACAGAGTAATGGGTGATGCCCTGCTGCTCGGCTACATGGTTTCCTAATTTCCTACCGATAAAAAGAAAATTTCAAGTTGTAGTCTTTGTTCAGTTTTGGGCTGAGTGTTCTTTTTGCAGGGCAATCTGTAGTAAGTGGAAGTGCTGTGGCATAAAGCTTTTGTGCCAAACCTGAATGAATCACAAGCCTTTTGCATCTGTTACAAAGCACAGATTATTCCTTGGACTTTGGAAACTTATCACATGGGTCAGTTGAGGTCAAAACTGCAGCGCTTCATAGTTAGCAACTTTTATATGTAGCTTCCTCAGGACAATGTCTATGAAATGTATTCATAATTTTGAGATTTTCATTTTTTATTTTTTTAAATATTAAACATTTGCCTTTACTCATAATGGGCAGTAGTTTGATGGCTTATATCATATAAATGGTTACACATATCAATATAGTTACTATTGAGCATTGATAGGAAGTCGTATATGGGCTTTCATTTGGGTCCACGACCTTTGACCTTGAGGTCACCAATGTCTAGATTTCAGCGATTCTTCTCCAACAAGTGGTGCCAGGCACAACCAACCTATATATTATATATATATTATATATAATTATATATTATTATATTTTATTTTTCTTAAGTGATTTATCACCATTTTATTATGACATTATCCTCCATATTTTGCATTTTTTCAGTGAACATCATGTATTCTCCTATATTTAATTTACTGATCATGTGGATGTTCGTACAAGCTCAGATTAAAGTTGAGGGTTATTATTATCAAAAACAGAGAAAACTGAAGAAAAAGTGACTTTTTCTTTAAAATCTATCATTAACTGAATCTAAAATAGGCTTTACTGGTGAATCAATGTTGTAGAAGATGACAGTGTTTCCACAGTAACTACGGGCCCTCTAAACCTCCAAATGGGTCAAATCTGATGACCGTGAAAAGACGATGAACTGCATTTTACACCAATTATTTACATGGATTGATAGGATTAGTGGATCAACAGGTGTTGAACATTTTACATTAGTAGATGGTTTTGGTCATCGGTGGCTGTTTGGGTCTTTATGGGTTAAAAAAAATCATAAAAAATGTGAAGTTTGTCCTACCTCTCCCAAAATGTAATGACATCTATTCTGGGTCCCTGGCAATCTAAAATCCCAATTTAGTATGAATTAAACCAATAGCTTTGCTGCCAAAGTGTTAACAAAGAAACATAGAAATAAACAAACCAAAAACAATACCCCTCTCCTCCTCTTTGGAGGGAGGGGGTGAAAATTGTGGTCGCATTCATTTCAAATTTTTTGTATGTAACTTCATTGGGACAATGTCTACAAAGTTTCTCCACAGTTTTGAATACTTTAGATTTTTACATTTTTGATGAACTTTTTAAAATATTAAAAATCTGCCTTTACTTATACTGCAATGTGATGTTATGGATTGTGTACAGATAACACACCACTTTTAATTGGCAATTTAATTGTCATTTCTGTACACATTATAAGCTTTCAGCGTGTATATTTACGTCCCATAAAATAACACACCATTAGTGAAATTAGTGGTACTGGTTAGGTTTAGGGTTTGGGTTAGGTATAGACTTATAGGTTTAAGGTAATTGGCTAGCGCGGTTAGCGGCTAGGGTTAGATGTTACCAGTTACCAATTATCGCGATTAGCGAAAAGCAGCTAACGCATCGACACATCATCAAATGGCATTAAATAACATGCGAAAGGATGACAATGCGTACGTATAGCACGCCAAATGCAATAACCTGGCGTCACAACCCAATTTCATGAGATCAGTCTGTGTACTGGGCCATATTTTGATGGTTTATAACATGGCAATGTTTACAAATATCACTATAGTTACTATTGTGCACTGATAGGAAGTCATAAATCATTTAATTAGTTGAGTTCTCCTCCAGTGAAAGTACCGCTCACTTCTGTTGGGACACTGATCTCCTGCATCCAGACCACAGGAATATAACACAGAGACAGAACCTGACAACCTCACAAATTCAACTTGGTATTGATTCCTGATAAAAACATGCTGGTCAGATACACTGTCATTTGTCCTTTTCTCTTTTTTTGTCATCAGGCCAAATCACCCCCCAGTATATTTCCATTCAAATTCTCTGTCAGTTGTGTTTTCAGGCTGTAGAAATCTGTTGTGACACAGACTTCATCTAATCACAGGTGTTTTCACACAGGTACAGGGTTAAATACATGACTGACAACTGTAATTATCAGTTGCTGCTTGGATTTCCTCACATGAGACTCTGTGATTCAAGCATGAGAAAGCATTTTCTCTTTTCCACAGTGATATCAAAACACTTTAAGGTTCATTTGTCATTAGATTTCATGCCAGATTTAGCAAGGCTGCAAGTTAGAAAACGCAATGAAGGGAGCGACTGATGTTTGAAGTGATCTACTAATAAGTGGCAAGTTTATTTATAAAGCATATTCTGTACATACATTGCCTTCCATAGAGTGTGGTTTCGACCAGCTCTACATGTAAAGTGTCATGAGATAACTTCTGTAGTGATTTGGCGCTATATAAATAAAATTGGACTGAGTGATACACAAAGGTTGTTCAGTATGTATTACATGTATAACAAGTGTGTGAACAGTAAAAGGTCAAAATATTAAACATAATTAGAAGAGACTACAGGATACATGACAGCATACAAGAATAAAACTAATTTTAAAAAATCTATACCAGGGGTGTCAAACTCATTTTAGTTCAGGGGCCACATTCAGCCTAATATGATATAAAGTGGGCCGTACCAGTAAAATAATATAAATAATAGGATAAGAACTGATAAATAATGTTAACTCCAAAGTTTTTTTCTATGTTTTTGAGTGAAAAAAAGTCAAATTCCATAATGAAAATGTTTACATATACTTGAACATAACATGAACAAATATGAAGTATGTGGAATTGTACCAATATTCTGCTTCTTACTAAATGTTTTGTATATTTGTAGATCCACTGTGATCTGTAAATTGTGATGCATATGTATAAATGATAAACTAAGGCATAATATTGCTCAAATTGCACTTATTTTTCTTATGAATTTTCAGGTTATTCACATTTTTTGTAAAAGGCTAGTCTGTCAATGTAAACATTTTTGTGTAATTTTACTTTTTTTTTTACACTGCAACAATGAGAAAAATTTGTAGTTTTCATTATTTATAGGTTATTATAGTAGTATTTTACTGGTTCTGACCCACTTTAGATTGAATTGACCTAAAGTGATTCGAACATCCTTCATTGTTAATATCTTCAGTGTAATTTTTGCATTTCACAAATTCATCCCAGGGGCTGGATTGGACCCTTGGGTGGGCCGGTTTTGGCCCCCGGGCCGCATGTTTGACACCTGTGATCTAGATTATCTATGTTGCCATCCTTCAGGTTTACACAACAATAAGAACTGATTGATATATATATAGTGTGATACAAAATGCACAATTAAGAAGCAATGAAGCAGGTGGTTCATTTTGATAACACCTTGTCGTATTAGATTAAGACCAGGTATTGAATCAAATCAAATTTTATTCATATAGTGCAAAATCAAAACAAAAGTCATCTTATAACACTTTACATATAGAGCCATTTGGAACTAGACGCTCAAGCCACTTTACAGAAACCAACAGAATCCTCCAGGAGCAAATACTAGTGACTGGTGACAGTGGAAGGAAAAACTTCCTTTCAACAGGTAGAAACCTGGAGCAGACCCTGAGTCCTGGACGATGGACGTCTGACAGGACCAGTTGGGGTAAAAGAGAGAGGGAGAGAGAGAGACTGGGGAGAGGGGGAGACACACAGATGCAATTGATGCACAGATAAGTGTAAACAGAATATTGTTGTGTGTAGATGGAATGTGAGATGACCGTTTAGACCACAGGTTTGATTCTGATTTGAATTGATAAAGCACTTTGTGACTCTGTCTGTGAAAAGTGCTCTATAAATAAAATTTACTTTACTTACTTATTTACTAGGTGTCAAACATGCGGCCTGGGGGCCAAATCCGGCCCACCAAAGGGCTCAATCTGGCCCCTGGGATGTATTTGTGAAATGCAAAAATTACACTGAAGATATGAACAATCAAGGATGTTCAAATCATTTTAGGTCAGTTCAATCTAAAGTGGATCAGATCAGTAAAATACTATCATAATAACCAATAAATAATGAAAACTGTAAATTTGTCTCTTTGTTTTACTGTAAAAAAAAAAAAAGGAAAATTAAACAAAAATGTTTACATTTACAAACTAGCCTTTTACAAAAAATGTGAATATCTGAAATGTCTTAAGAGAAGTAATAATCTTCTCCCTGTTATTTAATGTTTTGTGTATTTGTAGATCCACTGTGATCTCTAAGTTGTGATTCACGTGTATAAATGATAAACTAAGGCCTACTATTGTTAACATTGCACTTATTTTACTAAAGAATTTTCAGGTTCATATTTACCTCCGCCAAGGAGGTTATGTTTTTGCCAGGGTTTGTTTGTTTGTTTGTTTGTTTGTCTGTTTGTTTGTCTGTCCGTTAGTGTGCAACATAACTCAAAAAGTTATGGACAGATTTGGATGAAATTTTCAGGGTTTGTTGGAAATGGGATAAGGAAGAAATGATTACATTTTGGTGGTGATCGGGGGTGGGGGGGCCCACGGGGGGGGCCACTGATTAGCCTTGGCGGAGGTCTGCGCTCTCCGAGTGCTTCTAGTTGTTCATGTTATGTTCGAGTACAATTTGTAGATGTAAACATTTTCATTACGGAATTTACTTTTTTGACTCAAAAGTTCTTATCCTATTATTTATATTATTTTACTGGTCCAGCCCACTTTACAGGGTGGGGAAGCAAAATTTACAATATTTTGAGGCAGGGATTGAAAGACAGTGTATGACCAATTAGTTTATTGAAAGTCCTGAGAATTTATTTGCCACAAGAAAATGTACATAATAGAAAATGTTTTTATTCTATGTGTCCTCCTTCTTTCTCAATAACTGCCTTCACACACTTCCTGAAACTTGCGCAAGTGTTCCTCAAATATTCAGGTGACAACTTCTCCCATTCTTCTTTAATAGTATCTTCCAGACTTTCTCGTAATAGTTTTGCTCATAGTCATTCTCTTCTTTCCATTATAAACAGTCTTTATGGACACTCCAACTATTTTTGAAATCTCCTTTGGTGTGACGAGTGCATTCAGCAAATCACACACTCTTTGACGTTTGCTTTCTTGATTACTCATATGGGCAAAAGTTTCTGAAAAGGTATGGATAATAGTGTTAGGTATGATTATGACATCAATATATGTTTGGTTTCAAAACAATTGACGTAGTGTCTGCTGAGAAAAAACAACTAAATGTTCATTGTAAATTTGCTTCCCCACCCTGTATATCATATTAGGCTGTATGTGGCCCCTGAACTAAAATGAGTTGGACACCCCTGGGTTAGACTACACTTACCACATATGAAAGTGGCCTGGGTCTAATTTGCAAAGAAATCTTGTTTGTGCCGTTCAGACTGTGATGGAAAAAAAAAATCTATTATGAGTCAGATATGGGCAGAAAAAGATTTGGGCCACTTTTACCTGAAGTGTGAACGTAGCATTAGTGTTGGTTTTACACGTTTGTCTGAGGAAGCAGAAGCAGACGAGAGGGAAAACAGCAGCAGCAGGAGGCGGAGTTTTCTGTGTAAGAAATGGAGGCGTTAGTGGATGAAGGTGATGTAGACTTACCTTTAATAACAAAGGAAACACAAGAGGGGAGTGGTACGTTCCACAGAAGGAATGAAAGACGATGGTACGGCACATAATGTCCTTCCCATAGCCTTAGAAACTGGGAGATTTACCCAAATCCCAGAAGAAAACCGACTTTGTGGACTGTGTGATTTGGGGGAAGAGGAAAATGAATCACATTTTCTCTTATAATGTCCTCTATATGATGAACTGAGAGCCTCTTTGTTTGACGACATGTTTATCTGAAACCCTGATATGTTCTGGAGCACTGATGATGACCGGATAAAAAGGTGGTTTAGTTCAAATGTATAGAAATTAGCATTATTTGTTTGTAAAGCCTGGAAAAAACAGCAGATGTGTTTGTTTAAATAGGTCAGTACGGTCTTGTTTATATCTGTTGTGCATATTGTGTGGTCTTTGGTTTATATTTTTGGTGTTTTATAAGCCCATGTAAGGGCTGGGCATATTCTAATGCAGAACACAACAATAAAAATTAATTAATTAATTAATTAATTCATTCATTCATTCATTCATTCACTCAATGCAAAGTGGATGGAACAGTAACAGTAATATGTAGGCTACCATTGAAACACTCTGTAGATCAATTTATTCACAGGTTGTTTTAGTATCAGAGGAAATAATCTTACATTTTCTGCTTTTAATTGAGGTTTTATTACCTCCGCCAAGGAGGTTATGTTTTTGCCAGGGTTTGTTTGTTTGTCTGTCCGTTAGTGTGCAACATAACTCAAAAAGTTATGGGCAGATTTTGATGAAATTTTCAGGGTTTGTTGGAAATGGGATAAGGAAGAAATAATTAACTTTTGGGGGTGATCGGGGGTGGGGGGGCCCATGGGGGGCCCACTGATCAGCCTTGGCGGAGGTCTGCGCTCTCCAAGTGCTTCTAGTTGTCATATATTTTTTACTGTGCGGATGTTTACATCTTGTAGCACTATAAGATTTATCTGTTACAGCTATCAAGTCTGTTACAAATGAAAATTATGATTATGATGATGATTATTATTATTATTACTATTATTATCATAGTTGTTGCTATTATTATTATTATTATTATTGATAATTATTATTATTTAGTTATTCCATTTCTTTGCTCTAGTTATTATTATTGTGACTTCAAATTTTTTAATTTTTTAATTTTATGTTCTTATCCTGGTTTTTATCCCAGACTGTTTTTATTTTATCTTTTCTGGTTTTTATTGTGTTTTATTGCATCTTGTTTTTATTTATTTGATCTTATTTATTTGATTCTTTTACTTATCCATGCTGCTATACTGATGAATGGTGGAACACTGAACACTTTTTGTCCTGTCTTTTTGTCCTGTCTGTAAGTGTGATCAAGTGCCTGTCTTACATGTTCAATGTATGTGTTGTTGTAATGCCAAGGCAATCACCTAGACTGCAAAACAAATCTACCTACGGGTATAAATAAAGTAACCTTGACCTTGATAATAATAATAATAATAATAATAATAATAATAATAATAATAATAATAATAATAATAATATGCCATATATTTGGCTACAGAAGCAAGAAAACATCCAGAAATTTTTTTTATTTTGTTGAGCTGTAGATTTGACACCAAACGACCTGATGTTATTTCAAGTAAAATCTTCTCCAGACTTCATGTTGAGCCTCCTGGCAGTTTGGTAATGTTTTGCCAGTATGTTATTTCTCTGTAAATGATCTCACAACACAGGTGAAAATGTGGGCCTGGTATGTGCTCGATGATGACGCCTGTTTCTGTTCAAATAAATTAACACATGGAGAGAAAAATCTGTTCCCAGCACCTCATCCTCTCAGCCCTACCAGGTGTAAACGTGTTAAGACTGAAATTTTTTGGGCATTAAATAATACTGTAATTTGTAGTAAATAGACAGTAGCAGTAAAAGCACCCTGACTTCAGTACTTATAATGTGGCTCTGAAATGGAAACTTCTACCAATACAGGCACCATTTGGCCACATGCAAAACTGTAGAGACTCTTGACAGTTGTTTTTTATGCATATGTGGGTTTGTACTGGTGCCAAATGCGAGTAAAGTTGCATCTTACAGCTTTAACCCTTTATAAGATACTCATAGAAATACTCTGAAACATAAAAAAAATTCAATCTTCGTGTTTTATTGGAGGACAAAAGACTTTATTACTTTTGTGAAATTTTTCCAAAAAATTTCATTATGTAGAAAATCAAGGTCAATGAAGTGACCATATTTGGTTCCTTACCAAATCAATCAATGGCAGTGATCAATGACAGTGGATGGACACACTGGGTTTATTTTCAGTTAATGATAGATTTTACTGAAAAAGTCACATTTAAAATTGTTTTTTCTTTTTTGATATAATGACCTTTGACTTAACTCTGACCTTTTTTGAACATCTACATACATCTACAATATCATATTAAATGGTGATAAATCACTTTGGGAAGGTTAAAGGCGCTGGAGACTTTCATGACCAATTTTTCATCAAATCTGTCAAACCTCAGTCATATCCTCAGTATCACGAATCTGTAAGTCTTTCTGTCATTACTCACCTGAATCTCTTGCATTACAGTGAACAATTTCAAAGTGCCATCCACTATAAACAAACCACGTGTTTACAAACCGACCCGGGAAGTCACTCGGGCATCTTCGGAATTTTGTCGTGACATGCATTGTGGGAAATGGAGGTTCGTGCAGCCACCTGGCAGCGGCAGCGCAATCATATGGTATTACATAGAAGAAACAAACATGCAGAAACACAGAAACAGCTGGAGGAATATACACTATATTGCCAAAAGTATTGGCTCACCCATCCAAATAATCAGAATCAGGTGTTCCGATCACTTCCATGGCCACAGGTGTATAAAATCCATCACCTAGACATGCAGACTGCTTTTACAAACATTTGTGAAAGAATGGGTCGCTCTCAGGAGCTCAGTGAATTCCAGTGTGGAACTGTGATAGGATGCCACCTGTGCAACAAATCCAGTGGTGAAATTTCCTCACTCCTAAATATTCCACAGTCAACTGTCAGCTGTATTATAAGAAAGTGGAAGTGTTTGGGAACGACAGCAACTCAGCCACGAAGTGGTAGGCCACATAAACTGACGGAGCGGGGTCAGTGGATGCTGAGGCACATAGTGCGAAGAGGTCGCCAACTTTCTGCAGAGTCATGGCTACAGACCTCCAAACTTCATGTGGCCTTCAGATTAGCTCCAGAACAGTGCGCAGAGAGCTTCATGGAATGGGTTTCCGTGGCCGAGCAGCTGCATCCAAGCCATACATCACCAAGTGCAATGCAAAGCGCCGGATGCAGTGGTGTAAAGCACGCCGCCACTGGACTCTAGAGCAGTGGAGGTGCGTTCTCTGGAGTGACCAATCGCGCTTCTCCATCTGGCAATCTGATGGACGGGTCTGGGTTTGGCGGTCACCAGGAGAACGATACTTGTGGGACCGCATTGTGCCAAGTGTAAAGTTTGGTGGAGGGGGGATTATGGTGTGGGATTGTTTTTCAGGAGCTGGGCTTGGCCCCTTAGTTCCAGTGAAAGGAACTGGGAATGCTTCAGCAGACCAAGACATTTTGGACAATTCCATGCTCCCAACTTTGTGGGAACAGTTTGGAGCTGGCCCCTTCCTCTTCCAACATGACTGTGCACCAGTGCACAAAGCAAGGTCCATAAAGACATGGATGACAGAGTCTGGTGTGGATGAACTGGACTGGCCTGCACAGAGTCCTGACCTCAACCCCATAGAACACCTTTGGGATGAATTAGAGCGGAGACTGAGAGCCAGGCCTTCTGTCCAACATCAGTGTGTGACCTCACAAATGCGCTTCTGGAAGAATGGTCAAAAATTCCCATGAACACACTCCTAAACCTTGTGGACAGCCTTCCCAGAAGAGTTGAAGCTGTTATAGCTGCAAAGGGTGGACCCACGTCAGATTGAACCCCATAGATTAGGAATGGGATGGCACTGAAATTCATATGTGAGTCAAGGCAGGAGAGTAAATACTTTTGGCAATATAGTGCACGTAGAAGGAAGGGAGTTCCTGCTGTTTCCAATTGTGTCTGTTCCAGCTGCCGCTGGAAGGCGGCAGCGCGAGCCTTCACTTCCCACAATGCACGTCGCAACAAAATTCCAAAGAAGCCCGAGTTACCTCCTGGCTCCTTTGTAAACACATGGACTGTTTATGTTGGATGGCACTTTGAAATTGTTCACCGTAATGCAAGAGATTCAGGTGAGTAATCACAGAAAGACTTGCAGATTCGTGATACTTAGGATATGACTGAGGCTTTACGGATTTGATGAAAAATTGGTCACGAAAGTCTCCAGCACCTTTAAAGGTCCCGTATTATGCTATTTTTCAGTCACGTCATATAGGTCTCAGAAGCCCAAAAACATAGTATTTAAATTTGTTCACCCCAAAATCATCCTTTTTTCGGAGTTCCAGCGGTCGAAAAAGTCGCTCTCACCAGCCCTCCTCAGAACAGGCTGTTTCTGGGCCTGCTTCCGGGTATGCAAATGAACGCATCTGTCCACGCCCACTCCCCCTCCCCTCTCTGGGAGAGGACGCGGCTTACGTTAGCGGTACTACGCGCTAATGTTGAGTGTGAAGCCATGGCTCTCTCGTCTCCAATATTCATGTCTCAGACAGAACGTCTTTCCAAACACTGGCTTTCTTTGCCTTGAAGCGTGATTGAGCCCTGACGGAAAACGGCGGTGTTGTGTCGGGTTCGTGGACCTGACACGGAAAGCCGCCTGCTGCCACTAATGCAGGCAGCTGCTAACAAGCCTGATGCTAACTATACTGATGCCAAGCACAAAAGGCCCGTGTTCACAGTAGTTCTGTTGAATGTCTCTTGATATTATCAGCTCTTGCATGTTAACGGGGACGCAAACGTTAGCAGCAGTAACCGAGCTATGTTAGCTGCCATGCTAACGTTACACGTACACATCAACCACCAGCTTATCCGTAATGTAGGGTTATGCAGTAAAGATACAAACAAATGATCAGAACTTCCATCTTCCACACTTGTACTTGGGTCACGAAGCGTTGGTACTGCGTCCTTCTTGGTTCGGAGTCTTTGTGCTAAGCCGGAGCTGTATGGGCCCATGTTCGAAAAACACTCGTCCGTGAAATGCCGGGTACACACATACAAGCGTTTGGGAATGTTGTTTGGTACATGACCATCACAGATAGAATCCAGACACTTTTTACGGAGAGGCTCGGAAGTGGGGAGCAAAAATAAACTATCGTGTTGGTGTGTGCAGCCAACAACAGCACAACTTGCGTGTCTCGCCTTCGCCATGTTTGTTGTCTAAGAGGTAGTTTGCCAGGGCGGGGCTCGCTTTGCCAGGCTGGGGGCACAGTCAGGGGGAGGAGTTAAATCCGCTTATGTCGTCATAAACGGAGCCAACTCAAACTCGGCCATTTGAGCAGGCATTTTCACAAACTGTGGTGTAGCAAGGCAGGGAGGAAACAGACAGTTTTCAAATTCGAACCTCATAATGAGGCTACTGCAACACACACTACTGTAAGAAAACTGTCACAAAGTGAGATTTGCATAATACGGGACCTTTAAATAGAGAGAAAAATTCATTTGGTAAGTGCCACAAAAGTCACACTGGGTCCTTATGGGTTAAAAAGGTCTTAAAAAGTCTTGAATTTGACTTGTAACTATAGGAACCCTGAATATAGCTTTATAACTTTATGGTCAGTAGAATTTGTCTGTCGGTGTCTTCTGTGTACGTTTTGGACTTTGTAGATTCATCCTTTGGGCCAGATTGAACCCTTTTGAGAACCAGTTTGATACTCCTGGTCTACATGTCTTCATTATTATTATTATTATTATTATTATTATTATTTTTTTTTTTTTTTTTTTTTTTTTCCATTTTTAGATGTCTTTCAGATAATCCTACAATTCAAATATGACTCTTTGGATTCCTTAAGTTTCAAAATGGATCTCAATTATTATTTAATTCATAAAGACCCAAACAGTGACTGGCAACAAAAAAGCATCCACTGATCTAAACTGTTTAATACCTGTCAATCCATTAATCCTATCTATACATGTAAATAATTGGTGTAAAAAAACAGTGTGTCATCTTTTCATGGTCATCAGATATGACCCATTTGGACGTTCAGAGGCTCCGTAGTTACCATGGAAACACCGTCATCTTTTACAACACTGATTCCCCAGTTAAACCCTGGAGTTAGATCAGTGACAGTGGATGGACACACTGGGTTTATATTCTGGTAATGATAGATTTGACTGAAAAAGTGACTTTTTCTTCAGTTTTCTCCGTTTTGGATAAAATAACCATCAACTGTACTCTGAGCTTTTATGAACATCTACATGATCCGTCAATTAAATGTAGGAAAATACATGATTTAACACAAAATACAGAAGATAATATTATAATAAATGGTCACAAATCACTTAGGAAAGGTTAAATAGAGAGAAAAATTCATGTGGGAACTGACATAAATGTAACACTGGGTAATTATGGGTTAAGTTTAATGTAGTGGTTCATTTGATTTGCTGTTTTTTATGTGAATCTAAGGTCTTAAATTTGATCAAAGACACTTGGAAAAATGTCTTAAAGTTATAAATGTGGTCTCATCAAACCTGCAGATAACCAGAGGGTGTATGTAGTTGTGTAGAACCTGATCAGTTCCCTCCTCAGGTGCATATAAACACACGTTCACATATAAAACAGATGTCTTCTTCTCTGAGTTTCACTTCATAAAGTCCTTTGTCTTTGTAGAGTTTCTAAAACAGAACAGATAAAACTGTAGTTTATACAAAGTCACAGACAAACAGATTCAGACCGCCCAGCCGTTAGTGCGACTCAAAGCAGAGTCGTGGATGTTTGGACTCATAAAAACTTGTTCCTTTAAAGGTGAATGTTTAACACAGACAAACCATCACCTCAGTGTTTATGTCTGTCAGAGGATTTCCACCCAGACCTTCTGCTGTGGGTCACAAACTAACTCCTCCAGCCTCCGTGGATTTTTTTTATCCTCTCCTCCTCTCCCTCTCTCTACCCCTTGTCCTCTTCCTCCACTTCTACTTCTTCCTCCTCCTCCTCTGCCTCCTCTTCCTCCTCCTTCATTACCTCCTCCTCCTCTCCCTTCTCTTCCTCCCCCTCTTCCTCCTCTTCATCTTCCCCCTCCTCCTTCTTTACCTCTTTCTCCCCTTCTTTTTCCTTCTCCTCTTTCTCTTCCTCTTCCACATCATCTTTACGTCCTCCTCTTCCTCCTCCTTCTCTTCCTCCACCTTTGCGTCCTCCTCCTCTACCTTCTCTTCCTCTGTCCCCTCCTCCTCCTTCTCTTCTTCCTTCTCCTCCTCTTCTTCCTTTCTCCTCTTCATCCTCTCCCTTCTCTTCCTCCCCCTTCCTCCTCTTCATCTTCCCCCTCCTTTACCTCCTCCTCTTCTTCCTCTTTCTGCCCTTCTTTTTCCTTCTCCTCTCTCTTCCTCCTCTTCCTTCTCCTTCTTTCCTTCTTCCTCCTCCTTCTCTTCCCCCACCCCTACATCATCCTCCTCTACCTCCTCTACCTCTCTCCCCTCCTCCCCCTCTTCCTCCTCTTCATCTTCCCCCTCCTCTTTCTTTATTTCCTCCTCTTCTGCCTCTTCCTCCTTATCCTCCTCCTCGTCCTCCTCCTCCTTCTTTACCTCCTCTCCCTCCTTCTCTACTCCCCTGGCAAACCTCACATTTCTGAGCCAGAGAAAGGAGGCAGCAGCGTCAAACCAAATCCATAATTACAATCCCCACAGTCAAGCACACAGCGAGGAACAAAAGCAGAACCGCATTACAATACAGCTCATTGTGGCATTTTTTTGCGAATGTGTGCGAGTGAATTTCTTGACAATAAGGGCTTTAAAAATGCATGACGGGCTTCACAGACACTCGGAAAACCTTCATGTGCATTTCAAGGATACTGTAAAAGAGGATCCTGTCACATCAGAGCTCCTTCAAAGTGTTCAGGAAGTGGCTCAAGTTGCGTCGATCAAAGCGTCGCAGTCGCATGTTTTCCAAATCAAACACATTAGATCACATGTAGATTTTATTGTAAGACTGTGTTGGCGTTACCATTGTGGTTTTTAACCTGTAGATGTTAATGAACGCAGGTGTTTTTACCGGTGTTTCAGATGACGCTACAACACAAAGCGCTCAACTACCAGGATGACTGCTCATCATTTTGTACAAGAACACACTGTGCTGTATGAGATAACAAGACATGTGTTGGGAAATGCATTCATAAAAAGAAAGAGGGGAGTGTGATCACAAATGTTCTGTAGCTTTGATACTTTACCACCTCACTCTGACCTGGTGTTAGATCAAGTCAGGTGGAATATAGTTTCGTGCCTAAATCCTGCTCATGTTTTTTTAGTTTGTGTTTTTTCTTTCTTCCTCTGCGGCAAATGCTGGATTTTGGCATTTGATGCTGAATTTAACTGAATTTGAATGATTGGTTTCAAATTGAAATAAAATGTTTCCCATCTGTCTGTGTCTTTAGAAATGATATCTATGCAGAACTAATCACTACAGAAAAACTATGATACTTGGCAGGCAGCAAGAAACAATGAAACCGTTTCCGTGTTTGTTGTTGCTGCGGCGTGGAATTACGAACAGGCCTGAGTGACGGTTTGGTTTCGGTTTGGTATGTAAACAAACAGACATCTTGTGATGGAGTCAACTTCGAAGTTGTTCACCGTGACGAAAGTGATTCAGATGCGTAATCATAGAAAGACTAACGGATGCTTGTTTTTATTTTTATTTAACCTTTATTTACCCAGGCATGCAATTAAGAACAGATTCTTATTTACAAATGCAGCCTGATCAGAGAGCAATGGCTCCTTGAGGGGTACGGGGTGGGGGGGCTAAAAGTAAAAACAACGTTAAACAATGACAGAAACAAACAGTTAATAAATAAGTAGATTACAACAATAACAGTGAGACATGTGAGAGACAAATACTCAACAGGTGCAACACTCAGCTAAAATTTGTTGCAGGAAAAATTGGTGACAAACGTCATACACTGCTTTAATGGGGGATTTTTTTTCCGAAGTGAGGTGTGATGAAAGTGGTAGAAAATTTGCAGTCAGAGCATGAAAAGTATTTTAGAAATTTAGAGGTAGAACATTAAAAAAAAAAAAAAAAAAAATCAATTTTGCGAGAAATTAAGTAAAAACCAACTCTGAGACATTTAGAAAGTAAAGATAAAAATTTTAACAAAACTAACCACTGTAATGATATTTATCACATTATAAAACTATATTCTGACATTTGTCCTTATTGTTTTGTATCCGAGACCCCTGTTAGAAAACATAACACCTGAATCCAACAAGTCCCACTACTTTTGTCCACATAGTGTTCTTACAACCAGGATTGAACTCTGCAGAAAAGAGCAATAAGCACTGTTCACAAGGTTCAGTACTTATAACCACTTTTTAGACAATCAGAGCTACTGAAATTCATTGACATCGTATCTTACCAAACAGAAATAATCATGTCCAAGGCAAAAAAACAGACAATTACCAGAAAATATCCAAAAAAACATGTTCAGTCAATGAAGAATAGGAAAATATATGATTTCCACTGGGGAAAAAAATGCAAAATTCAGAGGTTAATATTATAATAAATGGTGATAAATCACTTAGGAAAGGTTAAATTGAGAGAAATATTAATTTGGTAACTGCCACAAAAGTCACACTGGGTCCTTGTGGGTTAAAAGGGTCTTAAAAAGTCTCTAATTTAACTTGTAGGAACCCTGTAGGATACGTGTGGCTTTAGTCATGAAGGGGTTCTCTGTTTCCATTGTGGCTGCAAAGCAACACTGCACTTACTTTTACCACAGGTCATCTTTTAAGAACCAAAACCACATCTGTTTATAACAAAAAAAAAAAAAGGTCACCAGTAAAACCCATGGAGTTGGATCAATGACAGTGGATGGACACACTGGGTTTATGTTCAGTTAATGATAGATTTGACTGAAAAAGTCACTTTTTTCTGCTTTGCTATAATAACCTTTGACTTTACTCTGAGCTTTTTTGAACATGTACATGATTAGTCAATTAAGCATAAGAAAATGTAGGATTTGCACTGGAAAAAAATGAAAAATTCAGAGGATAATCTTATAATAAATGGTGATAAATCACTTAGGAAAGGTTAAATTGAGAGAAAACCTCATTTTGTAACTGCCACAGAGGTCACACTGGGTCCTTATGGGTTAAAAGGGTCTTAAAAAGTCTCTAATTTAACTTGTAGGAACCCTGAATATAGGTTTATAACTTTATGGTCAGTAGAATTTGTCTGTTGGTGTCTTCTGTGTACGTTTTGGACTTTGCAGATTCACCCTTGGGGCCAGATTGAACCCTTTTGAGAACCAGTTTGGGCCTGTGGGCCTTATGTTTGACACCCCTGGTCTAGATTTCTTTCTTTTTTTCTTTTTTTAAAATTTCTAGACGTCTTTCAGATCATCCTACAATTCGAATATGACTCTTTGGATTCCTTAAGTTTCAAAATGGATCTCAATTATTATTTAACCCATAAAGACCCAAACAGTGACTGGCAACAAAAAACATCCACTGATGTAAAGTGTTTAATACCTGTTGATCCACTAATCCTATTAATACATGTAAATAACTGGTGTAAAATGCAGTTTGTCATCTTTTCATGGTCATCAGATATGACCCATTTGGACGTTCAGAGGCTCTGTAGTGAATGTGGAAGCAGTCATCTTCTACAACATTGATTCACCAGTTAAACCCATGGAGTTGGATCAGTGACAGTGGATGGAAACACTGGATTTATGTTCAGTTAATGATAGATTTGACTGAAAAAGTCACTTTTTAGCTTACCGGCTGACAGGCTGTAAGCTTTTGTTGTCATGCGGTGTCCGGCATCGTCGTCTGTCGTCATCGTCTGTTACAAAAATTTCAATCGTCTTCTTCTCCGAAACTACGATTCTTCGACAACTATGACTTCAAACTTGGTATACAGCTTCTTTATGATGATGTCAACCAAAGTTAGTGAAATTATTTGGTTCCAGATCTGATTCTGGATTTGGTGCCACTTTGAAAAATTTCCCCATTATAAGAGATAGGAAGTGGATCGATGCAATAACTGAGTAAATATAAATGATATCCAGTGTAAATTTCTACAGTCCAGCCCTGATGGGGAGATGACCAACACATAATGTCCACATGCTGATCAGGATCTTCTTATGGAACTTATGGAAAATTTAACGTGGGCTCTTATGCGGAAAAAATTTCAATCGTCTTCTTCTCCGAAACTACAGTTCTGATTGACTTCAAACTTGGTATACAGCTTCTTTGTGACGATGTCAACACAAGGTATTGAAATTATTTCAATATGGATCTGATTCTGGATTTGGTGCGACTTTGAAAAGTTTTCCCATTATAAGAGATAGGAAGTGGATTGATCCAATAAATCAGTAAGTATCAATGATATCACGTTGGAATTTGAATTTTTTTTACAGATCTGATTGGAATATGACCAAAACATGGGCTATTTCTGTAATAAAATAAATACACACACCTGTGTGATAATAAATGGCATCTGGATACATTTCCTAAAGCTTTTCATTTGGCTGGTAAGCTACGGGGCCACTGGCCTATTTTTTATTTTTTTTTCTGTTTTGACATAATAATCTTTGTCTTTACTCTGAGCTTTTTTGAACATCTACATGATCAGTCAATTAAGCATAGGAAAATATGATTTCCACTGGAAACAAATGCAAAATTCAGAGGATAATATTATAATAAATGGTGATAAATCACTTAGAAAAGGTTAAATTGAGAGAAAAATTCATTTGGTAGCTGCTACAAAAGTCACACTGGGTCCTTACGGGTTAAAAAGGTCTTAAAAAGTCTCTAATTTAACTTGTAGAAACCTGTAGGAACCCTGTAGGATATGTGTGGCTTTAGTCGTGAAGGGGTTCTCTGTTTCCATTGTGGATGCAAAGCAACACTGCACTTACTTTTACCACAGGTCATCTTTTAAGAACCAAAACCACATCTGTTTATAACAACAACAAAAAAAAATGAAGGAAAACCTTGTATGACATTTACTAAGAAGTGTGAAAAGTGTAGGTAGTGCGAGGTGGAGTCGGTGCTTTGTGTTCTGAACAGAGCAGTGACTCGAACCCATCCATCACTGTAAGGGATTGTTGAGCGCATTGACATTTTATATGCTGTGAAGGGAGCAAAGTGGGCTGCTGTTGCCTGTGATTCATTTGTTGTTGTTTTTCATTGGGATCCTGCAGAGGAGTTGGAAGAGCCAGTGCTTTGTTTGAATGTCAGCAGCTGAGATAGAAAGAGACCGCTGTGCCCACTGAGCTATGTACAGTATGCACCCATGATTATGATGGATTGTCCAATGCGAGCTCACATTTATGAATGTTAAGAGCACCTTTTATTCTAAGTGCATGTTCTGAAAGTCGGGCTGTCACAGAGAATACTGAAACGCTCAAGTATTTCAGTCTTATCCATATGGAGGAGATGGATGTGCAGTATGAATTTATGCTGTCAAATTGTGCCCATATCTCAGGCGGTAATACTCATAATTCAGCTCCGAGATGAAAGTTTATTTAGGAGTTGAAGTTCTAGCCGTGTCCTTATTCAGCCCAGACCTTTGTGGTACTTGACCACAAAGCGCTTTCGGAGATAAGAGCCTTTTCATGTGTTACAAACCGAGGTCCTATTAAGCCCATCAAATGCTAGAATTGTGAATTTGTAGCTAACGACGATATTTTGCATGACAGATGTTTGCATCACATCTCCCAGTCTGTGCACGGTTGTCATGGAGATGTTTCAAGTTGTCAGTACCTTCTTCAAGAGCTGTTTGTTTTTTTGTTTTGGAGATGAACAGCCTCAAGGATTATGTTCTCTATGTATAGTCACAGGTAAATGTTAGAATTAACTGCTTCCTTCAATGCTCTTTGTGACAAATACAATGACCTCCGGCATTACTGAAGTGTTTTCTGTCTATGTTTAGACACAGAGTAAGGTTACAGGAAGAAGTGAAAAAAGCAATGAAAAGACAAGAAAAGCACTTGTAGAGTGCAGACCTCCACCAAGGCAGATCAGTGCCCCCCCATCCCACCCCAATCACCACCAAAATTTAATCATTTGTTCCTTGTGGCAGTATCAACATTTCCTGAAATTTTCATCCAAATCCATCCATAACTTTTTGAGTTATCTTGCACATGGACAGACAGACAAACCAACACCAGCAAAAACATAACCTCCTTGGCAGAGGTAAAAAGCAGTGGCAAAACCTAAATGCACAAATCCCACCCAAAATGATGCATACATAACACATTTACAGACATATTACATTGCAATATACTAATGTAGGGATGTCCCAATATGATCTAAATATGGGAACTGGCTGCCGACCTGACACTTTTTAGAAGATCAAGCCGATCTAGGCCCGGTTCTGGGGTGGGGGGGGGTAAATAAATGTCCTGTCCTCTCAAATTAAAGTTTCCGAAGGTAGGGAAAAGGGAAATTAGCTGCACAACAGCGGGAGGCTTAGGGGAATTAGTAAAACGTCTATAAGTTTCACTTGTACTTTGTGGTCTAGTAGTTTCAACCTGCTGGGCTTTTGTGGAGTTTTTTGACCCCACCCAACCTGCCCCACGAATAAACTGACATTCTTTTGACCCGCCCCATGAGTAACTTGCGGATCTACGCATCACTAATGTACGGCACAGAACGCGCCCCCATATAATACCTGGACGGACCTTGTTAGAAAAATTAGGCTATTGGACTATATCCTGTAAATACCAGGTGTCCTGAGCACGAGTCATGGATGGGTTATGATGACATTTTGCAAGAATGCCCGGACATATCCACTCAGGATATGTCTACCATTTCTTTGCTATCTACTTGTTTTGTTCCAGTTTGGGAGCAAAGCGTACTTGTTGTCCATCCAGTTTGGGTCCAGAGCGGGCTGCTGCCCTTGAGGAGATCAGGCCATGGGGCAGGTGAAGGAAGAGTACAAACGCGGTCACTGAACCCATGCATCACTGTGTTTTGAATACCTAAACCAATGGTGAACTTTATCACCGTCATAATACTTGGTCCAGTGATTGTAATATTCATGTTCTTTCATAAGATCTTGAACTTCCTGTTGTTAGTCAGTCAACTGCTGCATCTCACTGTATGTACTTGACTCCTTGCAAGTAAAATCTTCTGATTCCAGAATCCAGTGACTCCGTCTTTTGTCTCAGAGTATATCACAGAATTTTTCTATCAGACCTGTCCATAGACGTGCTTCAGCAGTGGTAAACATACGGCCCACGGGCCAAAACCATCCTGCCAAAGGTTCTAATTTGTCCCCCAGTATGAATTTGGAAAGTGCAAAAATTATACTAAAGTTCTTAAGAGTCAAAGGTGTCATAGTTGTTTTAGTTCAGGTTCCACATTCAGCCCAACTGTGATCTCAAGTAAAATAACACTATAATAACCTATAAATAATGACTCCAAATTTAAACTAGAAGCACTCGGAGAGCGCAGACCTCCGCCAAGGCTGATCAGTGGCCCCCCCTGTGGGGCCCCCCCACGCCAAGGAGGTTATGTTTTTGCCAGGGTTTGTTTGTCTGTCTGTTTGTTTGTTTGTCTGTCCGTTAGTGTGCAACATAACTCAAAATGTTATGGACAGATTTTGATGAAATTTTCTGGTCTGCGCCCCCCCCCCCCGTGCCCCCCCCCCCCCCCCCCCCGTGGGCCCCCCCACCCCCGATCACCACCAAAATTTAATCATTTCTTCTTTATCCCATTTCCAACAAACCCTGAAAATTTCATCAAAATCTGTCCATAACTTTTTGAGTTATGTTGCACACTAACGGACAGACAAACAAACAGACAGACAAACAAACCCTGGCAAAAACATAACCTCCTTGGCGGAGGTAATAAGAAGCTCATTGTAAAAAGTTGGTATCGGATCGGTATTGGACTGTTATTGTGGTGTCAAAAACCAGCATTTTAATCAAAGTATTCATTTCATATTCAAAAGTATTCATTTTATAATCAAAGTATTAATTTTATAATCAAAAGAATTCATTTGCATGCCACTAAGTTAAATTTCAGTACAATGTGACGGTTGTAACAGAGTGGTTGACTTTTTTTCTGGGAGACCCACAAAAAGAATGAAAATGTGCAGTCACTGAAGGAACTAGTGAATTTATGCAAAGTTACAAAACGGGGCGGGCAGAATGAACATGTGAGGTCATGGAAAGTTCCGGAAAACGTGGTGTGCAAAAGAAGTACACGTGAGTAGAAATTTTTGAACATTCTGGGAAGTACCTTACATTTTCCGGGAAAAAGTTACATATTTATAAATGTTTGACCAATCCTGACCGACACCAAAGAAACCTTACCCTATCGGGGACAAACTGAGAGGGGGGTTTCCGACGTGACTAGATTAATGTTCAAAATATGATTAAAAAATGGGTATGGTTTGTAGCTAAACCCAACCTACTTTTGATGGTATAAAAGTGGTCTCCCTGAGCAAAAAAGTCAGTTGTTTCTGCAGATGTCAACTCAGTGTTTATTTTGTGTATGAATAAACACTTTATGCCGCTCGAATTCTACTCGATCTCTGAGTTTGTCTTTGGCTCTGTGTGACTGTTACTCAGCAAAGTTCCACTACGTACATAGATGGGAGTACAGACATAAATATAACTGGAGAGGAGCGTCAAAGAGACCCGAGATTTCTCCCACTTACAGTCATAAATTTTACACGACATTATCAGCCAAACTAATCCTAAAGAATATCAGCGCTGAAGCTAAAATATCCAGATCGGGACATCACTACAGTAATGCTGCGTTTCCACTGGTGATATCAACCTAACTTTCCTCCCTTCTACACATTTGGATTCACGTTTCCATTATTAGACAGTAAGTTGAACCAGATATAACTGATGTTTATGTCATGATTACTTTCAACACATCAATATCGTGTGCCAAAAAGGAGCATTTTATGTTTTTGGAGTAAAGTTTCATACAAATACAATATGATGCAAATACAGATATGAACCAATGATTTGATTGAAACACACATTATGTAACAGCAACAATCCTAGACCAGGACCTGATTTCTAGTCGCACTGCTTTGTATACAACACAAAAGTGACAAAGATAATCAAGACAATACATATAGCAGCATCACAGAACAACTAGAATATCAGGATAGTTATGGTCATCCGATCGGATTTAGTTGAGTATTTTGTGGTAGTGGTACTTAGGGATGTAACGATATGAAAATTTCATATCACGGTTACTGTGACCAAAATTATCACGGTTATTATTATCGTGGTATTGTTGAAATTGTGCTCAAAATGTTCAAAAAGTACTTATACACACTGAAATAATTTAACCAAGTTGTATTTTGAAAAAAATAAATATATAAATATAATGAAATAATAGACACAATGTATTTTCTGTTGCAAAAACATTCAAATATTAATCCTTAGCGGTCTGAGCCTATTTTGTCCATTTTTCAGTCCTTTTGATTTTGCCTTTATATACTATATAAACAAATGTTTACTCTACCCATGTTTGGTGTCTTTTTTTTCAGCACAATTTCATCTATATCATCTGTCTATTTTTTTTTTTTTCACCTTAATCTACTATAAAAACATAAAAGGACAAAAAACACCAAAAAATATATAAAATCCGATTTGAAAAAGGTGTATACTTTATTGCATAAATAACACACAGATGCTTAACGAACCTTTTCACAGACTTTAAAAGTGAATATTGGTTCCAAATATTAGGTATAGAAAATCAAAATTGTAATAAAACTATACTTAAATATTTGACATAAAAGCAGATCTTTACATAGGGTTTTTTCCCCTAAAAGTGTGGTAATCAAACACAGTTATCATGATAATTAGAATTTAAACGGTAATACTAACTGTCTGCAATTTTACCGCCGTTTATCGTCATACCAGTAATCGTTACATCCCTAGTGGTACTACATATTAAAAATTACCTAAAGGTATCATGAGTTGTGTAGAATAAGGAGCTGTGAAGTTCTGCCAAAGATGCTGCTGCTCTGGATTGCAGAGATATGAAGTAGATTTATTTCCAGCATTGGGCTGGGGGATTTATGTGACCACTAGAGGGAGTAGTGAGTCACTCTGCTGGTCTAAGATGGTGAGAAAAAATAACCCCATGGCGCCTTTGATCAAAAGCATCAGAAAGTGACCAGATGGGATGAGAACCACGAAGAAACAACTTTATTAGTGTGGGCGAAAGTGAGTCTGTGATCAAAGCTAGAAGCACTGTTGTTGTAACAGTATTGTGCCGCAAGTTATCATTCATACACATGCATTACAGATCACAATTTTGACCCACAGGCTACATGTTTCACAACTCTCGTTTATTGAAACCTTATCCCATAAAGACACAGTTCTACTTTTGTGGCAGTTCCCAATGAATTTTTCTCTATTTAACCTTTCTTAAGTGATTTATCACCATATATTCATAATAATATCCTCTATATTTTGCGTTTTTCAGTGAAAATTAGGTATTTTCTTATATTTAATTTACTTATTGTGTATTTCAGTCATCATGATGAAATAACATTTGATGGTTATTATATCAAAGACAGAGAAAACTTAAGAAAAAAGGGACTATTTCTGTCAAATCTATCAGTGACAGAACATAAATTAAGTGTGTCCATTAGGGATGCAGCAATTAAAAAAAAAAAAAAAAAAAAAAAAAAAGCTAAATATCACTCTTTTAAAAACCAAGTTCCTGTTGTTAGTATTGGCTGTTCTAAACCTTCTGGAGTTCAACAGGGCTCTGACCTGGGTCACTGTAAACCTGCAGCAGAAGCCCGTGCTCATGTTATGCAGAACATCAACCTCAGTCGTCCTATCTCACAGGTGTCAAACATGTGGCCCAGGGGCCAAATCCGGCCCGCCAAAGGGTCCAGTCCGGCCCCTGGGATGAATTTGTGAAATGTAAAAATTACACTGACAATATTATCAGTCAAGGATGTTCAATCTAAAGTTCGTCAGACCAGTAAAATACTATCATAATAACCTATAAATAATGAAAAAAAGCTATTTTTTTCTTTTTGTTTTAGTGTCAAAAAAGTAAAATTACACAAAAATGTTTACATTTACAGACTGGCTTAATATGAACAACCTGAAATGTCTTAAGAGAAGTATGTAGTATTTTAAAAATATCCTCCCTATTATCAAATGTTTTGTGTATTTGTAGATCCACTGTGATCTGTAAGTTGTGATGCACATGTATAAATGATAAATTTAGGTGTAATATTGTTAAAACTACACATATTTTACTTAAAAATTTTCAGGTTGTTCATATTTGTTCATGTTACGCTCAAGTACACTTCATAGATGTACAGGGTGGGGAAGCAAAATTTACAATATTTTGAGGCAGAGATTGAAAGACAGTGTATGACCAATTAGTTTATTGAAAGTCATGAGAATTTATTTGCCACAAGAAAATTGACATAATAGAAAATGTTTTTATTCTATGTGTCCTCCTTCTTTCTCAATAACTGCCTTCACACGTTTCCTGAAACTTGCGCAAGTGTTCCTCAAATATTCGGGTGACAACTTCTCCCATTCTTCTTTAATAGTATCTTCCAGACTTTCTCCTAATAGTTTTGCTCATAGTCATTCTCTTCTTTCCATTATAAACAGTCTTTATGGACACTCCAACTATTTTTGAAATCTCCTTTGGTGTGACGAGTGCATTCAGCAAATCACACACTCTTTGACGTTTGCTTTCCTGATTACTCATATGGGCAAAAGTTTGTGAAAAGGTATGGATAATAGTGTTAGGTATGATTATGACATCAATATATGTTTGGTTTCAAAACAACTGACGTAGTGCCTGCTGAGAAAAAACAACTAAATGTTCATTGTAAATTTTGCTTCCCCACCCTGTAAACATTTTAATTACGGAATTTTACATTTTTTACTCAGAAACATAGAGAAAACTTAGGAGTTGATATTATTTTTAAGTTCTTATCCTATTATTTACATTATTTTACTGGTCTGGCCCACTTTATTTCATATTAGGCTGGATGTGGCCCCTGAACTAAAATGAGTTTGACACCCCTGTCCTATTATGAAGCTACTGGATGCATTAATTACAAAGGCATTTCTTCTCCCACTTTAAGCAGCGATAACAACTATTTGCTGTTTCTAAAATTACTTCTTAATTCACTGTGATGGAAAGAAACAAGGAACATTTCCTCCAGTACAGTATCTAAGTGCAATCAGAGGTGTTTATGTTCAGCCAACTAGATGTGCTTTACTTGAGTGTTTCCATTTTCTGCTTCATTATACTCCTACTGCACAACATTTGAGAGCGAAGCGTTGTACTTTAGACTATGACAGCGGCACCTACTCAGCAATCAGATTATTAATGCAAAATACCAAACATAAATCAGGATGTGTTATTATATCCTGCAGCTTTATACAAAGTAATTAGAGCAAAACAAGACTCATCTTTGCAAAGTGAGAATTTATGATGTTTGCATATTATGGCACTTATGTTTAGAATCCAATTATAAAATGTACAGAGCTGGTCATAAGTTTAAGAATAACACCATTTCCTCTAAATACAGTATACATCCCTGCGATGTTTACACACGCATTTGTACCCACAGTAAGACTATGAAAAACCAGTCTTTTAGTAATCCAAAACTAAAGTCACGTCCAATATTCACATTAGAAAATATACTTGACAGGATTAATTTTGTCTACCTGTCCATTCAGCTGTCCTCATTTTTCAGAGCAAATTATGAGAAAATGATGGATGTAGTTCTGTAATGAGAAACATTTAACCCATGAAGACCTAGAGCTATTTTTGCAGTAACTTCCAAATGAATTTTTCTTCTTCATCTAACCATTCCTAAGGGACTTATCTTATTTTACATTTTTTCAGTGGAAATCAGGTATTTTCCTGTACTTAATTTATTGATCGTATAGATATTCGTAAAAACCTCAAAGTAAACTCAAAGGCTTTTTATCAAAACAGAAGAAAAAGACTTTCAGCACAATATTTAATGAAATGAGTGATTTACCATTATTTATTAGTTTGTCCTCTGCATTTTTAAGTGAAAATCAGGTATTTTCATATATTTATCATGTAGACGCACCTAAAAATATTTGTATAATAATGTTTTTTGAATTATATATTTATTTATCTATGTATGTATGTATGTATGTATGTATTATTTGTGTTTTGTTTTATAAAGTTTTTTCTCTTAATAGTGGGTGAGAAGGGATAGAGGTTAATTATGGTTCATTCATTGAATTCACAGAAGCCGTTCTAGCTTACATTAAAACAGCTGTTCTCAATATACACTGTATAAGACAACTTCCTATTACCTTTCAACTAGAACATGTGGAAACATTGTACATATCAGATATTGCTATGAGTGTACAAAAATCCAATAAAAAGATTTCTAAAAATTAAACATCAGCATAAATTTAAACTTTATTATATCAGAACAAAAAAAACTTAAGCAAAGCTGACTTTCTTTCTTTTTTTTTTTAACAAAATATACACTATATGGACAAAAGTATTGAGACACATGTCTACAGCTGTAAGATGTCCTGTTCATGTTGATTTTAGATTAAAAAAAAAAAACAAAACAAAACAATATTTCCGAAAGTTTAATGGGAGATTTTTCTTCCTAAGTTTGAAGAAAGTCGATGGTTAGTTGTGGTAAAATATTATTATTTACAGTCAGAGCATGAGAAATAGGTAGTACAGTGCACATACAGTTGCGGAAAAAATCATTAGATCATCAAAAATCATCAAAAACAATGATTATGCAATCAAGTATTAACTCCTGTGTGTATTATATGACTAAAACAGACAGAAAAGAAAACATGGAATGTCTAAAAGCACCGTTTTTGTCAGTACAATCCCATAGATATTGATGTAAGAACTGAAGTGATTTTGGTTATTATCAAGAAAACATGGAAAATGGATAGATGTCAGCTCTGAAATTAAAGTCTTATGAGCTATTTTTTGTTGTTATCATTATATTTGTCCAAATAAATGTACCTTTAGTCGTACCAGGAATTAAAATGAACAAGAAATTGAAGAAAACAAGGGTAGTCTAATAATTTTTTTTTTTTGCAATTGAACCGGTATATTTGAAAGTATATTTGTAAATGTAGATGCTCCAGTCATTTCTGATGTAATTCGATAAATTCTGGTCTTAAACACACAAGATTCCATGAAATCTGAGTAAGAAAATACGGTATAGAAGGATACAAATTGATGTATAGAAATTCACCAGAATGCAAGAAATTGACTGTTTAATATTCAGTCCACTCACTAAATCCACAACAACAGTCTGCACATATGATGCAAGGTCTAGTTCACTTTGCATACAAACTCCAGCTAGAAGTATCCTTCAAAGACATACTTTTCACTTTTATACTTTTCAGACATTTCAGTGCATGTGCTTTTTCACTTTTAACCAAGTAAATAGGTTGGAGCAGGTCTTCCACTTTCCCTACACTACATTTTTTCCCATTTGTGCTTGTGTCTAGTTTTGCCCTTCTCCATTAACTGTTATAAACTCAGTCGTGTCATCCCTGCACAGTGATAATTTCGCAATCTATAAAACACAAGGTCTGTTAGTTTGAAAGCTTCAGACACCATTTTAATTTTTTTTTTTTTTTTATGGATTATACAGTACCTAAATTCCATCCTCGGGAATAAAACAGCGCTGGAGACAAAAACAAAACAAATTCACAAGTGTTGGACTCAGTTTGTGTTATCAGAGCAGCAGTTGGAGCGAGTGTTGCTTGCTGTCAAACAAACAATGGCCCTGTGGAATTACCTGCCATGACTCATACACGTTGGGATCCGCTATCATCCGCATTCAACCGCAGTCTGGCAACACTCGAGGTCTCGTTGTGTTCATTTGGCTCGTGAGTGACTGAGGAGGACCCAACTATTAATTTAGGATGTTGATTACTGTAATTTGTAATTATTCTTACTATAATTTCTCCCGCAGTGCACTCTGGGATGCCCGCGAACAATAACAACGCGTCTGTTTTCTCCGAATGACACTGAATACTTTGATTGAATAATGTAAATTATTAATTAGTTGTGTACTGTTGGGGTTTTATAGAAATATACAAGCAAAATTGATGATAATTGCTGGGAATGTTTGGTTAAATTGCACCACTTTAGAGTCTCTGTGGTGAGGTTCCACTTTGTTTTCACTTTACTTTGGCCTATTGCAGCTTTTATCTGACAAACACAGCCCAGAGTTTGACTCTTATCACTATTATAAACTCACACAGATCATCACGAGTCACTTTTCCATTCACCCTCACATTGCGCAAATATAACTTGCGCATAAAAAATTTACCTAATGGTAAAGCGCCAATTTCATGTAACTCTCATTTTTTTATGAAAAGTTTTTGCAAGAGGTGGTTTTTGGGCCTAAATTGGTATATTGCACAAAACTACAATGGAAAGACCTTTTTTCACAACTAGAGTCACATGAACCAAAAAAAAAATTGTATTATATTATATTATTATATATAATATTATTATAGTATTAATATTTGCCACATTGCATTGTGGGTATTTGACATTTTACTCATTGTGTTCTATTTTATGTGCAGGGGTTCGGGGGGTGGGGGGTATGTTAATGTTTATTTAGGTTAATGAGTCTGTTTTACAATGTTTATTGGCCTTTATATATTTATTTTTATTAACGTGAAACCATTAGTCAAACCTGTAGGCAGAACAATCCCTCATTTGTCACTTTTCCATTGATCCTCAAATTACGTGAATATAACTTGAACATAAAAATTTGCCTAATGAAAAAACGACAATTTTGTCAAAACTCTTGTTTTTCTATGAAAAGTTTTTGCAAGAGATGGTTTTTCAGGCATAGCGATATTGGTATATTGCGCAGAACTGCAATGGAAAGACTTTTTTCTGTAACTAGAGTCACATGAACAAAACAAAACAAAACAAAAAAAGGATTTTGACGGACGTTACAACTAGCGAAGAAGAGTTTTAAAACAAACATGTCGCAGTATGTATAGACACACCAGGAAACTGAATCATTTTTGAATTTAGTATGGGATAGAGGGGTGATGAGCATTCTAGATTCAAAACAACAGATATTTACGTTCGTCACCATGTTTACACTGTAAAAATCCTAAATCTTACCGAGTGTATTTTTCTCATTTCTTGTCAAAATATCTCATCACACTTAAAATAAGACATAATCACCTAAAAAGTAACTTTTCAGTGAGATATAAGAACTCATTTTTATACAATCGATCTTCAAAATCTTATTTCAAGAAATCTTACCAATCCATCTTCCATCTTACCATCTTACCTTTATACTCTTTAGATGATTAGAACTTATTTTAAGTGTGAGGAGATATTTTGACTAGAAATGAGAAAAATACACTAAGATTTTGATTTTCTTTCTTTGATTCTTTTGCTTTGACTTCTCGTGTCATCTTGCGATAATAAATAAATCATCACATTTGTGGTTTAATGGAAAAACCAATAAGGTTTGAAACCACTGCCTTAAATGATGATTCCACATCATTTTTGAGTGTTTTCAAGTACAAATATCACAAATAACTCCTTTAAACATCAGATATATTCTGTATATGAACCCTTCAATGACAGGTTGCAGTACTTTCTACACATCTACTGTTGATCTTTTCTGTGACGAACTAGAATTGAGTACATTCATATTTTATTATTATTATTATTTTTTTTATTTTAGAATTACACTACTCAGCCCTGTTACCTTCTGTTCTGGTTAAAGCTTTAGTCAAGTTGACACTAGACAACTGTATTAAAGACGTGTGGATCAGCTTCTGTTTTTTTTTGTTTTTTTTTTTTTTTTAAGGTTACAAAACCCTTCAGTTTGTTTCTGTATTTTGAAGTTGATGGAAGGCTTATATGATGACAGGTTGCCCTCTTAGCTTCTTCTGGTCAAGCATTTGTTTTCTTCTTTCTGAGTTTCAGTTTCCTTTCTGTGAGAGACAATAACATGGACTGTCTATTAGTCGCCGATGTGTGTGTGTGTGGGGTACATGGAACTTATAACCCTAATGTTCTCAGCAGACATTACTTATTTCCTTATGTTTATTTCAGACTGCACATCCACCCTTGCCCTCACCGTGGATATAGCTACAGTTAATTAATTTCTTGGGGATCTCTCGGTTTTGTTCAGTGAATAGAGTTGTTTATGACAGGACTGTATACACATCATCTGGCTGTCTCTTATTAATTTTCTTAAACACTAAAAATATGTAGAAGTCGGATTTCATGCGGTTGAAATTGTCACTCCAATGGATTCTGATTGACCTTACGAAAACAAACAAACAACTGCAATTAATGAGTTCATGAGGAAAATGTGTTTGCAATGCTTCCGATAGGATTTGGTTAGTTTATTTTACCAGCTGGTTCAATATCCCATGTATCTGTTTTGTAGGTACATAACACTGGGTTACAAAAAAATGTTTTTTGCAAGTTGTTTGGGTTTTTTCAACTGAATTAGGACCATTTTGCACCGTTAAATTCAAAAATGACATCTGTTTTTCTCAATCAGGTCAGGTTTTTTTGCTAATTTGATTTTGAAAAATTTGATCTTCTCACAAAATATAATAATTAATACCAAAATAAGACTGGTAAGCACACTTTATGAAACTTGTGACTTGATTGCTGTTAGGTACAATGGTGTATTCACCGCAGATGTAGCAGAATACGTCAGGCTTATTTTTGCAAGATCATCTAGTCGAAGCCATTTCATTCACCTGTAATATTAAAAAAAAAACAATCATAAATTGGCAAAAGTAAAATCTTCAGAATTCGTTTATTGCAAGAAATAGGAAAGAATTTTGTATCATATAATGTGAAAATGCCCATAAATGTAAGCAAAAATGTTAAAAAGCCAATATGTAGCATAGTTCTGAAAGGTGACCTGATTGAGCAAAATTAATGTGATTTTTGGATTCAGCACACCAAAATTATCCTAAATCAGCTCAAAAAACTTAAACAATAAATTTGTTGTTGACCAGTGTAATGTATGGGCTGACATATTTTGGACAAAAGTGTGTGGACAGATCCTTTATGAGGGGAAATGTCTGTATTAGTATGGACTTGGTATCAGTGTAGGTCAGGGGTGTCAAACTCATTTAAGTTCAGGAGCCACATACAGCTTATTATGATCTGAAGTGGACCGGAATAATAAAATAACACCATTACCTATAAATAGTGACAACTCCAACTGTTTCTCTATGTAAAAAAGTAAAAATACATCATGTGAACAACCATGAACAACCTGAAATTTAAGAAAATAAGTGTAGTTTTAACAATGTTATACCTCAGTTTATCATTTACACACGTGCATTGCAACTTAGGCTACATTCAGACTGCAGATGTGGCCCAAATCCAATTTTTCTGCCCATATGTGACCTGTATCTGATTGGTTAAAGTTTTTTGAAAACACTGGTCTACCATTTTTTAGAAATGATTTGCTTCAGAGATTAAATGTGCTAAATGTTATGTATTTTAATAAGATTAATTGGAAAATAAATGACAAAAGTGCCAGTTTGCTGATGTTTTCAAGGTATATGATTAAGTGTTATTACAACAACACAAAACATTTTGTAATAGACATATATATTGGTTTATGTACATTTATATAATAGTTTTATAAATCTTCTACTAAATAGAACCTGTAAAGTGAATGTATTCTAATGTGCAGACAGTGTTTTGAAGTAGCTCTGAGACAAATATTTCTTTTGAGTCAAACCCATTCTGTCGTTAATTCTTGAATTTCACATTTTGACCCAAGGCTGTATCTTGGAAAGTTCAGCCAACCAGCATTTTTGACTTGATTTTTCTTTATCAGTGACTCTCATGTGGTAAAATTTCATTACTTTTATTCTGGAAGCATTTTCCTTGTAGACCAGTGAAATCTGACCCAGGCCATTTTCATATGTGGTCCTCAATCTGATACGTATCTGATATTTTGCAATGCGACTTCAGTCTGAATGACCAGGTCGCATTTATCTGACCTTTATGTCATCGAAGTATGACAAATGTCACAATTCTGCATCCCAGGAGGAAAAATGACGGGAAAAACATATTTACTTCCAGAAACACAGTGTACGCCTGCGTGGTCACGTATTACATCAGGAGCTCTTTAGTGCATGTGGGTCACTTCAGGGTCGCATTCAGTTCATACTCAGAACCGATGGAAGTCACATTTAATTTGTAATATGAACAAGCACACAAAAAAAATTGTATTTCACAAAAAAATTAGAATTGTGCATTAAGACCTGCTGTCTGAACGTAGCCTTAGAGATCACAGTGGATCTACAACAACATAAAACCTTTTGTAATAGACATAATGTTGTTAAAAGTACATTTCTGCCAAGACATTTTAGGTTTTTCATGTTTCACTTTTTTTTTTTTTTTTTTTTTTTTTGGGAAAGGATAATTTGTAAATTTGCGTCTTCATGTAATTTTCTTTTTTTTTTTTGTTACAATAAAACAAACAAAAATATTTGGAGTGGATGGATATTTGGTTAATGGATGAGTTGCATATTAATAGGTAAATTAACTAGTTACAACAAATAAATATACTTCTGTATTTAATATTTATGTTCTAAACCTGTACATTTGAACATAATGGTCTATGAAGAAGTGGCCTCATGTGGGCATTGAAGGAACTGTTTTCACATTGGTTTAATCTACATGTTTAGCCCTGGTACTGGCCACATGTACACTATATGGACAAAAGTATTGGGACACCTTGAATTCAGGTGTTTCTTTTCTAACAGGGATCTGGGATACAAAACAAAAATGACAAATTACATAATATAGTTTTATATTGTGATAAATATCATTGCAATACATTGGTTAGTTTTGTTAAATTGTCATCTTTGCTTCCAAAATGTCGCAGAGATGGTTTTTACTTAAATTCTCTCAACATTGATTTTTTTTTTTTTTTTTTTTTCATGACTATGATTTTAAAAGTTCTACTTCTAAATTTCTAAAATATTTTCCGTGTTATATTGAAGTTCAGTATTGATATGATGCGTCCCAATATTTTTGTCCATATAGTTAATAAATATCAATATTTCCTTATTGAGGCCAGACTGAGGTTCCTTTCCCGTAATTAAGCTTCATTCACACACTCTGCCAAACATACTCTGGTGAAGATGACCTTACTCCCTATGTGTTTTTTTTTTTTTTTTTTTAAATTATCTTTTTATTGGAAAGGCAAATGTCCACCACATAGATTAATTACAGCCTTAATCATTCAAGAAATTAAAATAGGATGGATATTGAAAGTTGTAATGATTACATCCATATTGCCCTTCTAGAATTTCCTTTTACAGACCATTAATTTCAGTTGAAACAATAACGCAAGCGCACCACCTCATACAACCACAACCTCACATAAAAGCGGATAGGTTCACACAAAGCACAAATACAATTAAATGAAATCAGATCTGATTGGTTTTGCATACTCAGTCCATTTGGACCAATGTTAAGAGTTAATGATTTAGATTCTGTAATGAGCTGTGCCAATTGTGATGCGGTTGTATTTTTTGCAGTTTTTCTGTTCTCTTCTGTGTATGAGTGTGTGTTCTTTGTCTTTCTTCTTAACAGATAGTGGTTAATGGAGGATGAGCTGCAGGTGTGGTGTTGGTCTGCTGCTCCTGCTGCTGCTGATTGGTTCCTCAGAGACGAGCCGGGAAATTTAAAGCAGGATCACCCTACCTTCCAGGAAACTCCTCTCTTCCCATCCCCCTCATTTGTGACCAGCCTTCTGTAGTTTTGTTGGAGAGCTTTGTATAGACAGACACGAAAAGAGGGAATCTTTTTCTTGAGTTTCTTTAGTTATCTCTTGTTTTTCCGTTAGGAGTATTGGTAAGATGATGATTTAATTTTCTTTTTTTTTTGTAAATAAATATCTGCAGTTGCGAGGTTGCTGGTCATTTGTTTTTTTTTTTAGCTTGCTCCTGTTTGTTCTGGGACATGGAGGAGGGAGTCTCACACCATGTTGCATCTTGGCAACCCCTAGACCAGTGGTTCTTAACCTGGGTTCGACTGAACCCTAGGGGTTTGGTGAGTCAGTCTCAGGGGTTCGGCGGAGGTCAAGACACACACTCGACTCATTAGTCGGGTGTGTGTGTCGGGCTAGGTCCGTGTATGTAAACAAACAGCTTTGGAGACTCTTTCTCTGATTGACATCCAATATACGTGGTGTATTATTGTTGCTTATAGCACTACAACACAATCCGGAAGTGTTTATAATCTCTACCACTCGTCTGACGATAAATTATTTGAGTATTTTCCACATCGTTGTTATGACTTTTGCTACTTCCTGTTAACCATGGAGGCAGCCATGTGTAGCGTTAGTTTACATTTTTCGGTCACCACACTGGTCAGTTACAATCATGTGACGACCGACGCACCGTCGCGGATGGAAAAATTGTATTGTCAGTCACACTGATTTGCAGTAAATATTCATTATTATTGTAGCCTGATGGAAATTAGGTGATGGGTGTGTGTTAAAATGTTAAAAATGATAAATAGCATAAATACAATAAGTTCATTATTGGAATATATAAGGTTAAAAATTAAAACCATTTCAGTGTGGTAGTATTAAAAGAGGTCATGTCTTTGTGAAAAGGTATGGAATTTGTTGTGAGTTCATGCACTGTATTTGTTTTTGTTCTTTGAACACAGTGATGTTAATGCACGGTTCATTTTGTGCACCAGTAAAACATATGCCTGTGTCTTGAATTTGAAAAAAATCATATTTTATTTTTTAATAAAGAAGGGTTCGGTGAATGCGCATATGAAACTGGTGGGGTTCAGCACCTCCAACAAGGTTAAGAACCACTGCCCTAGACCGAGCGTAACAACCAGATATTATAACATTTTTTCTTTTTCAACTCTGAGGGAAAAGGATATCGTCTCCATAACATAAATCTCATAGACAATTCCAATCCATTCATCAATAATAGGGATGTACCAATACCACTTTTTTCCAGACCGAGTACAAGCACTTACATTTGAGTACTTGCCAATACCGAGTACCGATATGAGTACTTAATAATCCCATTCCAGTTCTTAGTTCCTTTTTGTAAATGTGCTTTATTGTCGTTGTCATTGGTCTGACTGGAACAAAGTGCTGCTACTGACATTTAATGTGTTGGAATGAGCCTTTCTTAATTAATCCACCAGGGGGCGCCACTCTGAATTAACCATACTGGACAAATACCACGTAGAAGAGTAAAGTTTTTTGAGAGAAGAAGACAGTCAGTAATAACAAACATGGAGACGACAGAGGCAACACTAATGTGATACTAATATTGCAGTGTTTCTGCTGGTAAGGTTTA
Organism: Sphaeramia orbicularis; assembly: GCF_902148855.1. Classification (NCBI taxonomy): domain Eukaryota; kingdom Metazoa; phylum Chordata; class Actinopteri; order Kurtiformes; family Apogonidae; genus Sphaeramia; species Sphaeramia orbicularis. Next base: position 23,057,216 of record NC_043959.1, on the reverse strand, counting down.
AAAGTGAAGCTTCAGGAGGTAGAGAAAAGAGAATTGAGCGATAAGTTTTGTTTTCACTACTGCTCCGTACCCCCATAGTATTATAAGTAGGATGGAAACTGCCCCAGCCCTGGGTAGTTGTCATAAATCTGTCAGTAGATTTTCTCTAACTCACACAGTGGTTCTTTGAACAGATCCTCTACCTCCACGGTTCCCACTGGTATTCTCCGTCTGGGTACTCATCCACCACCACCTGGAAAACGGATGGAATGTACACAGAGGACGGACAGAACGCTGCATCCGTATCCGTCTGTGTCTTTCACGTTACTTGCAGTCAGCATTACTTTTATCACCATCATTTATTTTGAAAAGTCTCCACACTCTTCACACTCCCCACACATTACTCCACCACCGCATACCTGCTGCACTGAACTGTGAATGTCACACAGCCGTAAGTGGTATCGGTGCAGCTGTATGGGATTACTTTTACGAGTACAAGTACTCACACGGAGTATCAGAGCCGTTGCTCAATACTGGTATCGGATCGGCGCATCCCAAATCAATAGTGGGTGGTTCTACTTGTAACCATTTCCTGGTAACAGATTTCTTACTGGCTGCCAACAGTACGGCTGGTAATTTTTTGTCTTTAATGTTCCATGACTCAAACGGTAGATTGCCCAAATACATGGTTTCACATTTAAACAGAATGTTTACATTAAATACATTTTGCAATGTGTTTATGGATCTCTTCCCAGTAAGGCACATGTGTCAAACATGCGGCCAGGGGGCCAAATCTGGCCCGCCAAAGGGTCCAGTCCGGCCCTTGGGATGAATTTGTGAAATGCAAAAATTACACTAAGATATTAACAATCCTTTTAGTTCAGGTTCCACATTCAGACCAATTCAATCTCAAGTGGGCGGGACTTGTAAAATACTATCAAAATAACATATAAATAATGACAACTCCAAATTTTTCTCTTTGCAAATGTAAATATTTTCATGTATTTACACTAAAACAAAGTAAAATTTCGCAAAAAATGTAAATAACCTGAACAAATATGAACGACCTGAAATGTCTTAAGAGAACTAAGTACAATTTTAACAAGATTCTACCTGTTATTAAATGTTTGGTGTATTTTTTATATTATAATGTAAATGTGTAAATGATAAACCGAGGCAGAATATTGTTAAAATACACATATTTTTTTCAGTTTGTTCATGTTATTCACATTGTTTGAAAGGATAGTTTGTAGATGTAAACATTTTCATAGTGTAAATTATCTTTTTTCGCTCTAAAACATAGAGAAAAGTTTGGAGTTGACATTATTTCTACAGGGTGTCCCATAAGTCTCCATACATAGGAGACATAATACATATGGTTCTAACATGTATTTCTTTATATTTCTTCTTTATAGTTCTTCAGCAGTGGAGGACACACATTGAAATGTGTTCCCGACAAAATGGCAGCCATATAGAGCATATTATATAAATAAAAATGGTTTATGTCAAGAAACGTTTATTTTTCCTATGTATGGAGACTTATGGGACACCCTGTATATTATTATGTTATTATTTTACTGGTCCGGCCCACTTCAGATCAAATATACACTGAACAAAAATATAAATGCCCCACTTTTGTTTTTGCTCCCATTTTTCATGAGCTGAACTCAAAGATCTAAAACTTTTTCTACGTACACAAAAGGCCTATTTCTCTCAAATATTGTTCATAAATTTGTCTAAATCTGTGTTAGTGAGCACTTCTCCTTTGTCCTTTGCTGAGATAATCCATCCACCTCACAGGTGTGGCATATCAAGATGCTGATTAGACAGCAGGATTATTGCACAGGTGTGACTTAGGCTGGCCACAATAAAAGGCCACTCTAAAATGTGCACTTTTACTGTATTGGGTGGTCCAGGGGGGTCAGAAAACCAGTCAGTATTTGGTGTGACCACCATTTTCCTCGCACAGTCTTCTTCATGAATCCTCTAAAACAGCTTTGGAGATGGCTTATGGTAGAGAAATGAACATTCAATTCACAGGCAAAAGCTCTGGTGAGATTCCTGAAGTCAGCATGCCAATTGCATATTCCCTCAAAACTTGTGACATCTGTGGTATTGTGCTGTGTGATAAAACTGCACATTTTGGAGTGGCCTTTTATTGTGGCCAGCCTAAGGCACACCTGTGCAAAAATCCTGCTGTCTAATCAGCATCTTGATATGCCACACCTGTGAGGTGGATGGATTATCTCAGCAAAGAAGAAGTGTTCACTAGCACAAATTTAGACAGATTTGTGAACAATATTTGAGAGAAATAAACCTTTTGTGTACACAGAAAAAGTTTTAGATCTTTGAGTTCAGCTCATGAAAAATGGGAGCAAAAACAAAAGTGGGGCATTTATATTTTTGTTCAGTGTAGCTGAATGTGGCCCCTGAACTAAAATGAGTTTGACACCCCTGCAGTAAGGTCTTATAACCTGACAGTCCCAAAAAATATGGAAGTGGTTGGCTCCATTAGACCCACAAAGTCTCCAACAAGCGTCCCCGCTGCCTTGATGTCACTTCTGAATTGGTGTGACAAAAAAATCTTGCGTATACTCCCTATGTTTGATTATGGTGATGTCATTTATAAAATGGCTCCCAGGTGTGCCCTTAACTGCCTGGATGTTCTCCACCACTCAGCCATCCGTTTTGCCACTGGTGTACCTTTTTCCACCCATCACTGCGATCTGTATAAACTAATAGGTTGACCCTCCCTCCACACCAGGCGACTTCATCATTGGTTTGTACTTATCTACAAGACTCTTCTAAGGAAAACACCTCAGTACCTCTCCAACCTTTTGCACCTTTCCTACAATAACTACCACCTGAGGTCCATCTCTTCCAAAAGCCCACACTGTCTTCAGCCAGAATTCCTTTCGTTTTGCTGCAGCAAATGATTTGAACTCCTTTCAAAACTCCTTTAAATTTTCAGCTCTCCCATGATCACTACGTACGTTTAAACAGAAACTACAATATTCCCTTGTTGACCGTTCCACATGTTGGCTCCCCTTCTGCTCTCTCCCCATACAGTCTAGTAGTTATTTATGTTGTTTTTAACTTCATAGTCTGTTCACCATTGGTTGCAAGTCCTGGATTCATCTGTACTGTTTCCTTTTATCTGTTTTTCTTTTGTTTTGTTTTTGTCTGTTGGGGCCTCTTGCCAGGTCATCATTGTAAATGAGAAGCTGTTCTCAATTGATTTTACCTGGTTAAATAAAGTACTAAAGTTATTGGAGATTTTTCTTCCTCAGTGAGATGTGAAGAAAATAGATGAAAATTATTATTTGTAGTCAGAGCATGAAACATATTTTAGAAATTTAGAGGAAAAACATTTAAAATTGTAGTCATGGATTTTTATTTATTTATTTATTTTTTTAAATCATGTTGAGAAAAATTAAGCAAAAAACATCTGAGGCATTTTGGAAGCAAAGATACAAATTTAAACAAAACTAACCAATGCAATGATATTTATCCCTCTATAAAACTATATTATGACATTTATCATTATTTTGTATCCCAGACCCTTGTTAGAAAAGAAACACCTGAATTCAATGTGTCCCAATACTTTTGTCCATATAGTGCATAGGTCACCAACCTTTGCAAGCTGAAGAGCCATTTTAGGACAGAAATAGAAAAACTAAACTGTCTGAAGCCAAAAGATACCCGTGTATCTTGCAGTGGTAAAGTGGTGCCAGTTTAAGAAGCTCTTTAAGATTAGTTTGTGCAGAATATGTGGAGAATCAATTAAAGTTTCAGTGCATTTCCAGAACTAAAGGAAACTGTGATATTTGTCGTTATTTTCATTTTGCAGCAAAAATCAACTGGTATGTGATGGCTTTTTTTGCAATGAAGAATGCAGACGAAAACCTTCAGTGTCATCGAATTCTGCTTTTACCACTACAACTATTACTACTTTTACTTCTACCACTACTACTATTTTGTAATTCATTTGAAGTAGTCTACATTTTTACAGCTGCATAAGATCAGAATCACTTTATGGTTGTGAAAACAGTAAAATTGTAAAACAAAACAAAAACAAAAAAAAGTGTTATTTATTTCCATATGTTTTTTTTTTTTTTTTTCTTAACAACTTTATCATTTTTCCATGACAACATTGACATCATTAAGGCATTTCTTACAAAATTTGTGAACTTGTGGAGACGGGACAACTTTAGCTCTTCATTAACTACACTGAAGCTAGCTATCAAAGGGTCAGGCTGATGTGTTCTGCCAGATATCACTGAAAGTGATTGGAAGATTGAAGACCAGAAACCATACAAAGATGGACATGATCAAAACATGTGTCCTAAAGAAACAGAAGAATATTGACATCTAGGGCAGTTTGGTGCAACATTAGGGTATAAGTTAGACAGTCTGTCACTAGAATAATGCAACCTGTGGACTATTTCCGTATGGTTTTTGACAAAGCTACAGTGAGCCACTGGAAAAGTACCCAAGAGCCATATGTGGCCCCAGAGCCACAGGTTACCAACCCGATATTATGAGTATGAGTTATGAGTATGGGACGTTATTCATTATCATCATCATCATCATCATCATCATCATCATCATCATCATCTTTATTTGCAGACTTGGGAGTCCATTTAAAAACAAACAAACAAGCAATCAACAAACAAAATACATTTAAAAACACAGGTTAAAAATACAGACCAAACATCATCAATTTTATAAAAGTCAACTGTACCAGTGTCGCCACAGGGAAGACTGGTATCGCACCTAACTATGACTGGGATTTGTCAAAATATTATTATATTCAGAATTACAGTTCACACATGCATATGAAATGCATTCACGCACACATGTGAAAACGCACACATACACATATGAAATGCATTCACGCACACATGTGAAAACGCACACATACACATATGAAATGCATTCACACATGTATGAAAACGCACTCATAATGTCCCATACGGCCCCTCATATGGTATAGTGTTTTACTAACTGAAAGTAAAAACGAGTGTCTACAAACCACTGTCATTTATCAAACTACTTGGGATTTACTGGTGAATCAATGGGAATTCAATGTGTCCCCGTACATTTGTCCACATGGTGTATCTGCGTTCCCCAGTTCCCAGTCGGTCTGATCCGGTCCAGACTGTTACTTTTATTAATCAGAGACCTGCTGTTACCCGTTCAGCCTTTCTCTGCTCACTGGTTTGTTTTATTCACTATCACTCAATGTTCAGCTGACCCTGATTTGTACTGTTATTCTGCAGGTTCTGTTGACATTTCAAGTACTCTCCAGATGATTCGTGGCCTTTAACATGCTTTATGAAAATGCCCTCCTGTGGACAGAAACTGTGACGGAGACGTGTATGAATTACTCGAAGACATCCATATTTATGATAGCACAGACTGTAAAAATGTATGCATCAAACACATAGGTTGTTAATCAGGTGTTTGGTGTCGCAGCTCCTAAAAAGTTTCAGTTTTAGTTGAAAAGTGTTGTTTATTTTATGGGTATTTCACTTTCTAAGGTTTTTCCATTCAGACAAGATCTCTGGCTGTATTTGAGTCCAAATTGCCCTGAAGATCATCGATTTTCCCATCCTGAGTATTTACGAGCTTTCCATGTCCATACCCCTCCAGATAGAGAACCTTTTGGGTGACTGCTCTTGCAGGTGGCAGGTCCATAGTTAGGTAGCATTTATTATAACTCTGGACCTGGGGGTTATATGTAATATTTGTACTTTAAAATTAAGATTTTACATTATTAAGGTTAAGATCCTTTATTTTCCGTATATATTTTACCACACCCTGAAATTCAACCTCTGCTTTTAATCCATCTCTAGAACATGCAGGAACACTCCACACACTGCAAACTAGGAGCAGTGGGCTTGCCATAGAAGATGCCCAGGGTGCAAATGGGGGATTAACTGCCTTGCTCAAGGGCACATCAGCCAACAACTTTTTCTGCTAGTCTGTGGAATCAAACCGGCAACCCTTCAGTCACAAACCGACTTTCCAGCTGACTTTAAAATATTAAGTTAAAACTAGAAAAGCACTCGGAGGGCGTAGACTTCCACTAAGACAAATCAGTGTGCCCCCCCGATCACCATCAAAATGTAATCATTTGTTCCTTGTGCCAGTATCAACATTTCCTGAAAATTTCACCCAAATCCGTCCATAACTTTTTGAGTTATCTTGCTAACAGACAAACAAACAGACAAACCCCCCCATGAAAACATAACCTCCTTGGTGAAGGTAATTACGGTTGGTGTGTTGAATACAGAGCTATGAAGTTTTGCCAAAGATGCCAGTTAAATTATAGAGGTATGTCCTGAGTGAAAACCTGAGTGATACCCTAAGTCAGTGGTTGCCAACCTTTTTTGGCTCGTGACCCCATTTTAATATCACAAATTTCTGGCGACCCCAAATATTCAAAATGGAGACTTGTTTTTTTTTTTGTTTTGTTTTGTTTTTTGGGCGAAAATTAATATGTTTTGACCATGTAATAGTTTGCTATATTATGTTGCAAATAATTGTTAATTTTAGACAACATTTGGCTACATAATGTATATTATTATGGACGGAGGCAGAAAAGCCAGGTGTAGATTACTGCACAAAGTGAGAATTTGATTTTCCTTGGTCAGGATATGTACAGTCAGTCCATCTTGGATTTACAAGGCTGACAATTAATACTGAACAAACAAGAACTCAAACTATGAATTATGAAAGAGCTGCAGCATCTGAAACCGACCACAATGAACATTTGAAAGATAAACAGTACCACAGTGCTTCAGTTTCAGCTTCAGTTTGTCATGTCTTTTATGGATTGGGATTGTCTCTGTCAACTTGCCATATATTTTTTCATCAGTAAGTTTTTTGTTTGTTTTTTTTTTAATCCCCACATGGTGTCCCAACCCCAAGGTTTAAAAACACTGACCTAGTGCCAGTGGCCAATCAATCAATCAATCAGTCAATCAATCAATCAATCAATCAATGTTTATTTATATAACATTTTACAACAACATGGAGAAGACCAAAGTGCTTAACTTCTAAATCCATGATTAAATTATGAGATAGAAACAGTTTAGTCAACTACCATAAATATGCATAAATCAATAAGACACAATGATACACAATACACAATGATAAAAAAGATCACAGATTAAAACCTAGTAGTGTCTCAACACTAAGGGTTAAAAGCCAGTCTGAACAGGTGTGTCAATGTATCACCACTGAGACTGCGGGAAACTAATTGGCTGTTCACCTAAAGAACACTAAATACAAAACATAATACAAGCATATTATAACGGCAAAAATACCAAAAAGGAGGGAGCAATGACTGCTAAACAAAATAAATCAATTATTATAGAAAAAACCACAAAAGACAAAGAGCACCAGAACATAACACAGAGGTCATCATTCGGTACATCCTGGGCATCCTGGTGGGGGGGTATGTCCAAATTTCTCTTTTATTATTGGGTCTAAAAAGCTGGTAAAGTCCCAGATACCAAAATAAACCCAGTTTCATAGAAGCACCCATAAACATTTTTTCAGATGAGAGGGATTAATCACAAACACTCCACATCAAATCTTCACATTATGAGTTAAGTATGAAAATATCCTTCCCAGAAAGTCAAACTAGTGCCAAACCGAACCAAACCACTGTGCAGAAGTGCAGATATTCTTCTTCCTGTAGCCGAGGGCTGTTGAAATGTTCAGTCGGAGTGAAATGTGTTTCTTTGTGTGTTTCTGGCAGCAGCTGGACATGTTTGCTCCATGTGTTTGTGCGAGCGCTGCGATAGAAGAGGCGAACGGATGCTGTTGCTCCTTTTGCTCTGAGATTGAAGCTCCAAACCGGGCCAGTGTGCAGCGCTGGGAGAGCTGTGGCGCTGAATGGGAAGCACCGGCAGCCTCTCACTGTGAGGTGCAGACCTGACAAGTCTGCATTGACAGATAAGGCACAGCAGCCCTGGTCAACAACAGAGCCGCACAATATGAATGCTAATATCCAACTGTAGGCTTGTACCGAGATGTTTACTACTGAGATGATTGAATTCTGCCTCGAGGTCTGACCTGGCCACATCAGATCCCCACTGCTTATCTGTAAGAGCCTTGCTGATGGCTAAAATAGGAAATGGTAATCACTGTGACATTTCTCATCCAGGTTTTTTTTCCCCTTTCTCCTCTTTTTTAACATTAAGGATGTACTTTTGGGGCCATCTGGAGGATCTGGATGGTTCTCTGAGCCACTATTGACTCATCTGGTCATCTTCAATGCATGTTTTATATCTGCTGATAAGAGCGTCACACTGTCGACTCCTCTGGTGCCTTCACAACAACAAACCCAAGGTCATTTAAGGTGAGTTATCTTCATCAGTGTTGTGAGGTTATCATGAAAACCATATTTGAATAGACAGACAACCTTTCCAGTTGCTTTGAGGTCTGGGTGAGCCAGGATTCTGATGATTTGAGACGTCAAGTTTGGCATTTTTATCGCCATCCATTTTTTGCTCGCCAGCCGATAGACCTGGGGTGCCGCTACCAATTGCGGGCCCCATGAAAGGTGAACGTTGTGGACCCTTCAAAAAATTCAGTATCTTGTTGATCTGTCAGAGAGGGGGTGGGGCGGTCCATAACAATGTCACTTACGCTGGCGTGAAACAAAACTGAAACTTAACATGAACATCCGTTTTGATGAAGATCACATAAATGAACTGGTCAAAATAAGATACGCAGAGTCTTTTGTCCCTGGAGTAATCAGACTGTACAGTTCTTGAAGTGGGAGGGGAGGTGGGAGGAAGAGTAGCTGCGTTAGGGTGTATAGGAGGTAGAAGCCCCAGAACACTTCGGTCCTCGGGGGTTCTATGTTTTATGTGTTTGGTAGAACACTTTTTCTTTGGGGCGCCCATGGCTCAGGTGGTAGAGTGGGTCGTCCAATAACCAAAGGGTTGGCGGTTCGAAATCCCGCTCTGTCCATGTGCTGTTGTGTCCTTGAGCAAGACACTTCACCCTCCTTGCCTCCAGTGCCACACACACTGGTGTATGAATGCATATGAATGTTTGGTGGTGGTCGGAGGGGCCGTAGGCGCGAATTGGCAGCCACGATTCTGTCAGTCCTCCCCAGGGCAACTGTGGCTACAGATGTAGTTTACCACCACCAGAGGGAGAATGTGAGAGCGAATAAATAATGGATCAATAATGTAAAGCGCTTTGGGTGTCTAGAAAAGCGCTGTATAAAATCCAATCCATTATTATGATTATTAACACTTTTTCTTTTTAATCTAACTTATTTTTTAGCTATTTACACTCTTTATTTATTTATTGTTGCTGTGGTTATGACTGTTTCTGTGGAGGGGTGACCATATTTGTAATTTCCCCTCGGGGATTAACAAAGTAAATCTATCTATATCTAAACTGAAACTTAATATGCTTTCAATGTCCAACTCCCAACTTCTATGCCTTTCCAGTTGCTTTGAGGTCGTGTAAGATACAGCGGATCTTACACGAAATTTTCACGACATCTAACCTTTATCCACTGGACCCCCTTCACTGCTCTATGGGCCCCCCCCACAAATGCTGGGCCCCATGAATTTGTCATGTTTACCCCTCATTTATGGTGCCCCAGTGATAGGCTATTGTGAAGGTGCTGCATCCGTTGTCTTCGTTTGCAATTTCTTCAAACGTCTTCTCTGATGGAACTACTGGTTGGATTTATCTCTAACTGTATATGAAGCATCCTTGGGAAAATACTGACTAAGTTTGTTTGCACTTTTGAGAAATTTAGATATTTTAATTTTTTAAGAATTTTCCTTAATTCAAGTAAAAAAAATCTGCCAATGGAACAAGTGAAAAAATTATCTTGGTAAGATTTCTTGAAAGAAGATTTTCAAGATCTATTGTCTAAAAATAAGTTCTTATATCTCACTGAAAAGTTACTCTTTAGGGGATTATGTCTTATTTTAAGTATGATGAGATATTTTGACTAGAAATGAGAAAAATACACTTGGTAAGATTTAGATTTTTGCAGTGTGGCGACTAAAACAGTAAGAGCGAATACAACAGGCAAATAAGAACAAATACAAACAAATAGAATATCCTGCTCAGTTTGTGTTAAAAGCCAGTGTAAACAAATGAGTTTTTAAGGAAGATTTAAAAATATTCTTAGACTGGGCTTTTCTGATGTACTGAAGGGAGACTGTTCCAGAGTTTGGGGGCTGCAACAGAAACAGCCTGGTTTCCTGTGGTTTTTAACCAGGATCTTGGAACCTCTACGTTCAGCTGGTCAGTGGGCCTCATTGTTCAGGTTGTGCAGGTTTTACTTTTTCCAGTATTAACCCATAAAGGCCCAGCGATACTTTTGCGTCAGGTCCCAAATACATTTTTTTCTTGGTATTTAACCTTTATTAAATTATTTATCACCATTGTTACGTGCCAGGAGGTCTAGGGTGCCGACACGTAACAAAAACTAAAAGGAAGAAAAAGATGGTCCGGGAGACAGCAAAGGAAAATGTGGAGAGCAGGTCGATTGTAACAAAAAGACATCGAGTTTATTATACAAAAAGAACATTTGAACACGGCCAAAATTATTTTTAAAAAAACACAAGCTGAAACAAGCAAGCAAGCAAACAAACAAAAATAAACAAACTGCAGCGCTGGACCCACTGGTCTTCATGGTCGGAGCTCCAGGCTTTTATAGGCAGGCGAATTGAATTCAGGTGTTTCCAGTCGGCCCAAATTGAAGGCAGAGACAAGGAAAAAAACAGAACAACCAACGGCCCCAGCTGTAACAACCATTCACCATAGTATTATCCTCTATATTTTGTGTTTTTTCGGTGAAAATCAGGTAATTTCCTATGTTCAGCTGACTGATGATGTACCTTAACTGTCATGCTGAGATTATATTTAAGGATTATTATATGAAAAACAGATAAAACTTAAGAAAAAGTGACTTTTCCTGTAAATCTATCATTAATTGAACTTAAACCCAGTGTGTCCATCCACTGTCACTGATCCAACCCCATGGGTTTTACTGGTGAATCAATGTTGTAGAAGATGACTGTGTTTCCATGGTAACTATGGAGCCTCTGAATGTCCAAATGGGTCATATCTGATGACCATGAAAAGATGACAAACTGTAGTTTACACTAATTATTTACATGGATTGATCGGATTAATGGATCAACAGGTATTAAACAGTTTAGATCAGTATGGTTTTGGTCACTGGTGGATATTTGGGTTTTTATGGGTTAACTGTTTTTCCCACTATTAACTTTTGAGTTATATTGCAAATGAGGCTGTCTTCCCAGTCCATATGAGATTAAATGAACGTTATAATTATGATAATAACTCACATGTGAATTTGCAATTAACTGTCGATAAATGCTAGTAAAATTACTGATAGAATCTTCAAAGGGACTTAATATAATATTCTCAACCACAACTACAGCAAATATATTTCTTTGAGCTCATCAAGCCAAGCGAGTGATCAATCAAAGCCCACATGGTCGACACAGATGCCGCTCATTTGTCACTAAATGTAGCCAGGCTTTTAATTATGCATGACTCTGAGCCTTAATAGAATTTGAACAGGTGAGTTATGTGTAAATTCGGCCCATCTGCAGCTGTCAGGAATGGGGAAATTAGCTCTAACATCCAACTGTTGTTTTAGTACCAGGCTGTAAAAATGTTTCTGTTATGAAGGATGAGCATTTTAACACCAGGATCTGTGATGACTGACTCTTAAACTGAGTCTTAAACTTTTGGAGTTTGTATCAAGTGGACATTAAGGAACAGCACTGTGGGGGTTGTGACTTACTCAATACATAGTGGGCAAGGCAATCTGCTGATCTTATGCTAAGCATGCTACCAAGAGTGTTTTTCTGTCTCTGTCCACATGACCTTTGTTTTACGAAATCACTGGACCAGTTTTGAGTTTATCATGTCAGGGTTTCTGTGGGTCATAAAGTAATTACATCGATTTTGTGAAAATTAAGGCCTTAAATGGCATTAATTTATTGTCCAGAGTCCATTTAATTTGTTGTCCAGAGGCATTAAAATATTAAATACACTTGATGGAAAAAAGAAACATTGTTATTCACAATTTATTCTGATTATATAAATATTTAATGATTTTGATCGGAAGTATAGTGTGATGATTGACAGGCAGAACCCTTTCCTTGGCTATTGTTTATGGCCAATGCACGAAGTCACAACACCGGATGTTTGGAATGCAATGTGTCGTGAGCATGTTCATGCTGTGGCGAAAGAGCAAAGGGAATATTAGCAAATGTTGGAAAAATGGGAAAATGCAACTTTCAGTTGGAGGAGGAACTATCCAGATCCTGGTTAAAGCCTGTCGATGGTGTACACACACACATATATATATACAGTATATATATATATATATATATATATATATATATATATATATATATATATATATATATATATATGAGTGCTGGGCAGCGATTAAAATTCTTAATTGCAATTAATCGCGTGGATTTCTGCGATTAATCACCATTAATCACATAGTTATTATTTGGGGGGTGGCATCAACAGTGTGTATTGCCTGTCAGTGATATTTCAGACTCGAAGTACTCTGGTGATAAAAATTATTCCACATTGCAGTGCTTACAAACAACTGTGTCCTTCTCAACCCCACCATCTGAAGACATTAAAAATGAAAATGTCCATGGAACAGACCGCTACTTTTCTCCATGTTTATGTCCACACCAGTTTATTTCCGGTTGTGAGTGATTGACAGGAGTCTTAAGCCTGCTAATAAGTACTAATACTAATAAACCCAATAATATGTGATGTTCAGTTGTTCAAAGCAAGCAAAGGGGGCCCTCTAGTGGTCAGAATAAGTGTCACTAACATATGTTTTGTCCTTTCGGTATTACCGTAGTCAGTTCGGACATAAGAAGACACGTTTCTTTCACTCTGTTTGTATGGCCACAAAAATGTTTGCCTGTGAGTATTTTATGTTCAGTTGTTGTAAGAATGAATAGTATAAAATATCTGTGATGTGAACCTTTGTTGCTGAATAAAAAGACGTAAATTTTAAATTAATCTGTAAATGCTAATCGTTAGCATGTCAATGGATTTTCATATTCAAGTTAGCATTGAGCTAATCACATCGTAAATCAGTAAAGGTTAGTTCAAAGGCTGGCATATTATACCTAAACACAACCACTGAATTTACATAAACTTAGCATGAGCCTGCATAAAGAATTAGCAACCCATCTGCAACTGCTAGTATAAACAAATTAGCTTAAACATGTTAATAACACACTGTAATAAACACATCCAAAATAACGTCATAAACATGTTTCTAACGGCACATTTGCATGTGAAATTATTTAGCAAGGAACAGAATGATTGATACATACAGGCGTTGCTTCTGCAGGAGTTAAAGTTTGATTCAGTATTTCTCAGAAAGTTCACTGGCTTTTCTCCTCTCAGCTACACCGGCACCAGTGCTTGGTTGTAGTGCGTGTGGAGCACCAAAATAAAAGCATGACTTTCAAAATAAGAGTCTGTACATATAAATGAACTAAGACTTGCTTGAAAGGCAGAACGGCATTAATGGGAGATTAAAAAATTAAATAATAAAATAAAAAAATTGTCGGTGTTATTTAATGAATGCGTTAACGCAATAGTAACGCGTTAACTTGCCCAGCCCTAATATATATATATATGTGTATATATATATATATATATATATATATATATATATATATATATATATACATATAATTATATCTGCAGTTGGACATCAAATTTGTTTAAAGTGACATTAAATTAGATATGCTGATACTTGCAGAAACCCTTGTAGCCGGATGACGGTGGAGTGAGTGAACAGACTCAAAAACAGAAGTATAAATTATATTATCTTCCTCTCCGTGTCAAACCAAATTCCTGAACAACCATGCTGATTGGTCCGTCACCAGGTCAGTACTGGGACATCCTTTGCAAATGACATTTACGCAGACAGATGATCTTAAAGAATGAGCCTAATGGACTCGGTTTTGACACTAAGCTGACCTTTTGCCTCTCAACATCTGTGTCCCATTATTCTTGCTTATCCAGAGGTGAAGATGAACCCAGAAACGAACAAAGGACTGAATGATAAAATCACTCTATGTGCCATGTTAATAATGTATTACATTATGTGTTAATGTTGATTAACTCAGCACGTTAACTCTTGTATGCATGTAATACTTAAGCCATTTGCCTGACCTGTGGTTTCACATATGTGTGTCCTGATCATGTTCACGGTGAATTATGTGAAAGTAAGAGTATCACCGCTTATAGCATGTCTGAATAATCATGCTATTATTTTACTGATGCTTAAGTGAGGTTACAGGTGATGTATAAAGTTTAAGAGGATCTTATTTGAGGATGCAAAGTTTTCTTACAAGGCTAAGCCACAGTCCTCTCCCCCTCTGTCTTCCCAAGAGGGAAGAGAAACGTGATATTTTTGAATATTCACGAGGAGGCGTTTTCCCGCCGAAAACAGACAAAGAAGGCAACGCCCCAAGGCATCGATAACTCATCTATATGTACGAGGAAGGCGTGGCAAGCTGGTTTTTGGACAAACTATAAAAGTGAATGAAACCAACTTTTCTCCAGAGCTGTTCTATCCTCTAAGCTCTCCAAAGAGCTTTTTCCACCCTGGCTGCTCTCACCTACGCAAAGAGCTTTCTCCACCTCTTCTGAGCTCTCACCTAAGAACAAAGAGCTTTCTCCAAGGAGTCTTGACCATCTCCTTGGCTCTCAGAGCTGTTCCATCTTCTCCTGGCGAGCTTTCCAGAACCAGCTGCCAGAGCCAGCTGTGAACCTCCTCCAGCCAGCAGAACTTCAGAACTCCAGACCTTCAGGCCTCCAGCGCAAGCACGTCGCTTCACAGCCTGTTCCTGCTTCGAACTACGTCAGAAGACTTCATCCATCTGCCGTCAAGGCCGTGCCAGTTGCTGCATCCGCACCGCAACAACTTGTAAGAAAACT
The DNA here is from genome assembly GCF_902148855.1 of Sphaeramia orbicularis. Classification (NCBI taxonomy): domain Eukaryota; kingdom Metazoa; phylum Chordata; class Actinopteri; order Kurtiformes; family Apogonidae; genus Sphaeramia; species Sphaeramia orbicularis. Next base: position 23,042,213 of record NC_043959.1, on the reverse strand, counting down.
TGCTCCTGATTTATCTGAGTTGGTGTTATTCCAAGTTAAGTAGGTTTACCTCAACGTAACCTCACTAACATTATAATCTCTTGAATATAGCTATCTGCCAACTTAATCTACATATTCTCCTGTCCATAATCTCCTGCTCCTTTGGTTGTATTTGTCTCTTGTCTTTATGTTATTTGTGTGTCTTAGTTTAGTTAATAAAGTATTTATATGTATATAAATCCATTGCCTCAGTTGTGCTTTGTGTACTATTATTCACACATGGGTTCACTGTGCAGTCCACGAACTATCAACCTATGCAAGATTTCCAAATTATTGTTTTGAGTTGATTTAAGTTTAAGTTTGGTTATAAATCTATAATTAAATTAATCAATAAATCAACACTCAATTAATCAATAAATTGGTATCCAATTCTTGTTACAGTATATTTGGCGTCCCTGGGTGGCTGACAATTCATAACCTGTGGTGAAAAACAGTACACAAGTATTAAGGTTTATTGTTGTTTTCTCTGACGATCGTTCAAAGCCGCTCTCCTCCCCCTCTCTCTCTCTCTGAAGCTGCTGTGTGTGTGCGTGTGTGCTCCGACCACGTGGTTCTTTGTTTGAGGTGCCGTTGCTAGGCTACTGAACAGCTGATACACACTTCTAAACAGCTAAACAGATCTGTAACTCATTTTACGAAGTTTGTAACGCCCCGGTTGTAACCGGAGTTTAAATAAGTGTGTTGACCTACCCACGGTTCCGACCGTGTGTGTGATAGCGCTTGTGCCTTTGCTGAAAAGCTGCTATTTGTTTTGCATTACACTAGGTAACAGACGAATTCTCTGTACCGTATGTGTATAAAGGATCCTGAAGTCTGAGTTAGCCCGTGCTACGAACTCTAGCCGGAGTTAACGTTAGATAATTGTGTGTCGACCTATTCACGGCTCTGACCGTGTGTGTAATAGCTTGTATCTTAAGGGAACAAGCTACTGTTTGTTTTTGCATTACACTGGGTAACAGACGAATTCTCTGTACCGTATGTGTGTAAAGGATCCTGAAGTCTGAGTTAGCCCGTGCTACGAATTCTAGCCGGAGTTAACGTTAGCTAATTATATGTCGGCACATTCACGGCTCTGACCGTGTGTGTAAAAGCTTGTATCTCAAGAGAACAAGCTGCTGTTTGTTTTTGCATGCGTGGTGGCGGACGAATTTCTCCGCCTCACATCTGTTAAAGGCCTTGAAGTCAAAGGTTATTCCAGACTACGAATTCTAGTCGGAAACTAACTTTTGACATAACCCTTTTGAACTTTCGGAGTAGCTAACCGGAAAGTTTCAGACGTTGTCCAACACAACGGAGGTTGATTAAAAATATCCGCGCACGTTAAATACTGCGTCGGAACGAATCCCAGTCACTGTATACTAGTGTTGGAATAGTTGTACAAACTGTGAGATTCCTTTGTAAAGCCTGAAGTAAAGTAGGGTTTGTTTTTAGCTCTTGCTAACTGGTAGCCTTGAGCTACTCCTTTGTTGTGCGTGTAAAACGCGTGTCTTTGTGTCCGCGGCACAAGACAGGGCGTGCACGTGTGTGCTGAGTGGTAAAGTAACGTGTCGAGACACCGACCGTACTTTTGTGCATTGTTAAACACTGTTTCAAACGTGTTTGTTGAAGCTAACAGCGTTAGCGTAAACTTTGTTGGGCGTAAGCCGCCATCTTTGTTAGTGACGTAATCGCTGACATAGAGCCTCGTCATTTCCGGTGACGTACCCCCGCCATCTTGGTTGGGGCAAAGCCTCTGGAACCCCAGTAAGGCTAACTTCCTGTGGCTAACCAAGTAGCCAGAACTCTTCTCTGTGGTCACAATTTAACAGCGCCCCTAATGTTCGCAAAGTGGAATTACAAAAATAAACGACAGTCTGCAGTGAGCCAAACAGATTAACAATCATTAATGAACTGCAAGTTAATGCATTTAATCTCTTTAATCAACATTTAAACGAAATTAATTAATTAATTGATTCATTAATTAATTAACTTTTTACAAATTTACACAATTTTCTTTTAAATTCAAAATCAAAACAATTTGGACTTTTGTGTGCTTTCACCTTTATATTTACAAATTCATTAACAACTTTATTTAACATTCTCAATTTTACTCATATTTTATAGGGCTTACAACAATAGCTTAATTAAATTAAGCTTAATTACAATTAAAATCTAAATCCCAAAATAAAACCAACTGAGACAAAGGTTTAGATTAGCAATAACACGTTTTATAAAGAAGTACTTTAAGTACAACAACAATTTATAAGGAGTTATTTTATAAAAGGAATTTCTTTTTTTTTTTTCCTCATATAAAAAAAAAATGTTTTTAATCATTTTAAATTTTTTGTTTTTGTGTTTTATTGTTTTTTTTCCTTTTCGCATTAACTACTTATACTTTCCAAAGGCCATCCAGCAAATAATAAAATCAAATAAGCCTTCAATTCTCAAAATGGCAAAATACGCCGAGAGTCCAAGCCAGTATGGTAATATTGGTACTTTGACCCAAGTCATCAGTACCCTAACTGAAGATTTCCTGCCTATGTTTTTCAATGTGGTTACCCAATTAAAGATCATAGACCAAGATTATGATCGAGTGAAAGCACAGTTAATCACTGAACAAAGCAACCAAACACAACTGAAAGCTCAGCTAACTCAAGTAACTGAGCGTCTCCAAAAAGTGGAAGCACAACTGCTCGACGTCCAAGCTCAGCGCACCAACGCTGAGTCACGACTGAGATATCTGTCAGGTCAGCTGCCTGGAGAAGAAGTAAGACCTTCCTCTGCCCAGCCTGAACCAGACTTAAGGAGTTTCACTCCTTCCCTACATGGTACTGCAACCAGCAGAGAAACCCATAAACTAATAACAACTTTTAAAGCAAATCAGAAAGCCATCCTCGACAAGGATGTAGAACTACAAGCAGCCACTTTAAAAATAGACAAGCTAGAAATAACCTTAGCTGACATCGCTGCGCGACCTCCCTTAGAAGAGTTTCTTAAACTCCAACTGGACCACAACAGAGCAAACTCCCTACTGGAACAAGCTCACATTAAAATCCAAAAACTTGATGATAAAGTGAATCAATTCCACCAAGAGCGAACCCAAGATTTGAGCCAAATAGTAAGTCTCAAATCCCAGTTGTTAGCAGCTCAAGATAGCATCAATCAGCTGCAACAACAAAACCAACAACAAGCAGACGAGTTAAATAAAACTCAAAAAGAGCTTCTATTAGTCCGCCAGCTAAAGCTAGAAGAATCTAGCCACACTCCTCTTAGGAGCCCTCCTAGTCCAGTTTTAGTGGACTCACTTGAAACAATCAAGCCTAGTAGGCCGTCCCAACCGGGACCTTCCTGGGAAGCCCCGCCTTCCTTACATGTGACTGTCAACCCTACGGTCCAGGCCGCATATGCGCCCACGAGCCTGACTCCACAAGGGGTCAGTGTTCTCAGCGAGCCCAAGCCTCAGTCCAGCATGTCTGTAAAAGACTTGGACAAAATTGCTCGCAATATCTCGCACTTTGAACCCAAACCCAACGGGTCTCACGATACAGCTGCATACTTAAAAGACATTGATTTCCACCTTGAAAGGTACCCAAACGTGACACTACAAGACAAAATTTACTTAATTAAAATCACATCTAGTCGCGAAGTGAAGAATTTCATAGACCGCCAGCCTGCCCATGTCCAGTCAAACTTCCAAGCCCTCTGTCAAGCCTTGACGAAGGAGTTTGAAGACCCAGTGGCAGCTACTGGCTTATCTGCAGCTATTGCCATTAAACAGGGGAGACACGAGTCCCCTCAAGTGTATTATGCACGTTTGAGGAAAGCATATTTCAGAGCTCGCAGTGAGCCTGAAATGGAGGAAGACCCAAGCTTTAAAGCCTTGTTTGTAGAGAACCTCCATCCAAACACAAGCCATCAATTAGGTATAGCGGCCTGTCCCAAAACGCTAAACAGCTCACAACTACGTGACTTAGCGGCCAAAGGCTTTGCTAAACTGAAAAAGTCCGCACACCGACCTTCCGATCCGGCTGTGTTTAACTTGACCCGCCATGCAACCATAGAGCCTAAGGGGGGTCCACAAAAATATCTAGACGACGGTCAACGACCGGAGTCCAGACCTTTCCCCAAAAACAAGGGACAGACTTCTTTTCCGTCTGACCAAAGACGGCTATTTCAGAACGGACCGTATCGAGACAACCAACCAAGGTTACAACCACGGTCAAAACAACAGACTAACCAGCGTCGGGACTACCCAAATTCTTTTAACCGACCTGACAAAGAGAGAAACAAAGTCTCTCCCACGGAGAAACCTTGGACGAAATCAACTACTCCAGGCGTTTCCCCCACGGAAAACGAGAAACTATTCAGTGTACTTGCCCAATTCTTCCGTGACCATGGCTATGACAAACAAGGCCGAAGCCATCATTATGACTAGGCATGGCCCAGACAAATGACTCACGCAATGACCACTCTAGACCAACACAACATTAATTGACAGCCTTTTGTCGGTGCCCGACATTACTGTCTTGGTAGTTTGGGAAAACCCAACACTTCACCTACCTGCATTGGCATTTCTGCCATTAATAATCGTCCTTCTTTTCAACAACTTCTTGGCGCATTCACTACCAAGTATGTTAACCTATGAAGCCTTGGTTGACACCGCAGTAGACATTTCAGTCATGTCAAGTACATTATTCCTTCAGCTTCAAACCTTGACTCAGGAAGCTGGTTGCACATTTCACTTGCAACGCTATTCTTTGGGAACAAATTTTCTCCCTTACGCCACTTTCTTAAATTCAGTGGTTTTACTACATTGGACCATCGGTCCCATGCAACTGGTCCATCCAGTCTACATATTCTCTGTGGAGTTAATTCCACTTCTTATAGGCCAAGACCTACTAAACTGTTTTGAGCCATTGATCGTTTATCAACGGTTCCAAATCTGGGCACAGGTCCGACGACCTCTCCCAGCACTTTCGTCTTCACAGTTTTCGGTTCAGGGTTACACCCTGAACCAAATTAATCTGTCACCCCCACCATTCACCAGATGATCCACTGGTCGAAGGGGGGAGTCCTACTTCAAAATGTCACAACTGAGGACACCGTCCTCACACTTTAGGCTGACAAGTCAAGCCATCAGTTCTGCTTTCTTTGAGACCCTTCAACGGAAACAAAACGACCTCTAGCGAATCCCTAAGTCGTTCCGTTTTCCATTAAACACTGAGTCTTCCTACTTTAGCACCGCCAGAGGCGTGTGCAGCTTGAATCTTCAATGAAACCATCTCACCTTGGTCCTTTGCAGGGGCTAAACTCCATGCATGCCCCCTAGACCCGAAAAACCTGATGTCAGGCTAACCAGTCCCTGACGCATACGGGGTCATAAGTGAAGATTATGCTATTGCTCCAGCATCAACTAAAACATTCCCATCCAGCTCGACATTCACTCATGCCGGGTGGCACCGCATTTTCATGCCTTTTTTCCAACCCTCGCCAGACTTTTGCAGTCTTGGGTTGTCCTTAGAGGCCACGCCTCTTCTTGATGCTTCCATAGCAACTTTGATTTTGGTCCACAAAAAAAAGGTCCAGGGCCATTCACGCACCCCTGGCCTAGACATGACAATTTAATGACTTGTAACTTCCCTCCCAACCCACCCTTTCGGTAGTCATCCGGTGACTCTCTGATGCTACGGCCAATCCGAGTTCACCTGACTATCTGACATCTGACCCTGACCTCGACGACCTCATGTCGCTTCACCACAAGCTGCGTCTGGTCAAAGACCAGCTCGTGTGTGTCTCCGAGAACCACACCCCTTCTCGGTCCGTGGTTCCTCGTAGCCAAAGGGGGGTAATGGTAGCATATGCTCATGACGCACCTTGCGTGAAACACCGAGGTGTCAAAACAACATCCGACGCCCTGCGGCGGATCGTTTACTGGCCACACATACACAACGATGTGGTGGCATATGACCAAAACCAAATCAAAAGACATAACGACTCGACGAAACTAGTCAGTGTAACTAAAGGGGGGTGAAGCTAATCTCATCCAAAACAACCTGTATCATGTAAACTGTCAGTTTTTTTTCTCCCTTACACAAAATCTATGACAGCGTAAAACCAATCCTAATACAATTATGATTCAGGTTCTCATAAAATGTTCGTTACAGAGTTAGCCTCAACCAATGGTAACTCGTAACCCACTTACAAAATTAATCGTGCTCTGTATTGTGCCCTCAGAGAACGATGGTGCTACCGCTGCCTTAGGCTTCCTGTTTATCATTGGCACGTCAACTGTTAATGCTGTTAGCCTTAACACTGTTAAATAACAAACAACTGAATTACAAGCCGTAATTCCACTCATCCGCCAAGGCATGCTAAAACAAACTATTAATCATTAAGACTAAGCAAAACCCTTAGAGGCACTATCTATCTGGTTAACACCCACAGTGTAACCCTTAATCAAACCAGGCGCACTGTGGATGCTTTTCTTTCCGTAGTACAAAATGACTACGCTCACACGCAGATCGTCGCCATGCTCATGAATGACATGCTGCGTGAAATCAGCTTTTCAGTAGACAGTCTAGCTATGGGAAGAACTTCCCCTTACCTAGTACCTCTCTACATGGTCGAGGGTGTTTTGAAAAACGCCCTATCTGGTTCAGTCAGTCCTATCCAAGCCCACTTGGCTTACTCTCTTGTTAGCGCTACGGTGTTATATGTTAACCCTGAGTTCCATGAAGTAGACTTTTTAGTCACCCTGCCTCTCATCAATTTCCGCAACATTTATCACTTAAAAGATGTGGTAAATGTTGGCACTTGGCAGGAAAGACACCTATGTGTGGATTAATATCCCATCGGTGGTTGCATACCACGATAGCAACCTTAGCCGTATTTGGCTCCTAACCTACATATGTGTACTCTGACAAGAGACATTCATTATCTGTGCCCCAGCAAGCCGTTCATTAGAGATGTTACGGAGGGGATTTGCGGTTTAAAAACCCATGTCAGATAATGCTCGGTGTAGAGCTGAAGCTCCGCCCAGGTATCATATACCATCTGAAGCTTATGAGAACAAAGTTGAAGTGTCCCAATTCTTCAGTCAATATAAATTCAAAGTGGACCCAAAATTTCAACAACAGCTTTAGTCCGAGGGAACTCAGACCGTAGACCGTAGACGCTACCCTGCATGTAATTAATACTGATACTAACATATCAGAAACTCCTCTCACATGCTCATCAGCCTAGGATATTTACTGTCCTTCAAATTAACTTACCTTCGTCGTAAGAAAACCTATCAACTTAAACAAAGCATAACCAAGTTCAAATTACGGTACCCCCGAATCTTCTGCCGTAAAACGACAGGGACATCCGAGTCCCCAGCCGCGAGGAAACCAGTCCATGATATTTTTGACTTAGAAGACAATCGTGTATAAATCAGATAATTAAGTCATGGAACAGAGAAAATAATGCTCACAGTTTAACCTATGTTTCTATGTTTTAACCAAACCTCTGTTCCTTATGCTAAATTTTACCCTCGCGTGTCCAACCTAGACACCTTTGTTTTTTTTTTGCTTTCTCTGACATTACTAATTACTTAGGTAAATTAGAGTGTGTGTGTTCTGTCACCGAAGATGTATGTTTTTCTTCCTGTCTGTGTCTGTGACACTAACCCACTAATTCAAACGTCCAGAATTATGTACCAATAGTACAGGAAAACACACCAACTCAGGTACTGTCAGAAGCATGGTTGTCGAGTGTGCTGCGGTTCCAGATCCACCAGTTCCTGGCTCACCGGAATCCTGGTTCCTGCCGTCTCAGAGGACACCTGCTCCTGTCCTGTGGTGTCTGTTTTCCACTGTTTCAGGTGCTCCTGCCCCATGGTGCATCTGCATCGACCCTTCCTGTCTCCACTACATCTGGACCCAAGTGCACCTGTTCACCTCAACTCCCGTCAGACTTTGGACTTCGCCACGACACTCCACGAACGCTGGACCATCGTGTCGAAAAGGGGGGGATGTAGCCGGATGACGGTGGAGTGAGTGAACAGACTCAAAAACAGAAGTATAAATTATATTATCTTCCTCTCCGTGTCAAACCAAATTCCTGAACAACCATGCTGATTGGTCCGTCACCAGGTCAGTACTGGGACATCCTTTGCAAATGACATTTACGCAGACAGATGATCTTAAAGAATGAGCCTAATGGACTCGGTTTTGACACTAAGCTGACCTTTTGCCTCTCAACATCTGTGTCCCATTATTCTTGCTTATCCAGAGGTGAAGATGAACCCAGAAACGAACAAAGGACTGAATGATAAAATCACTCTATGTGCCATGTTAATAATGTATTACATTATGTGTTAATGTTGATTAACTCAGCACGTTAACTCTTGTATGCATGTAATACTTAAGCCATTTGCCTGACCTGTGGTTTCACATATGTATATCCTGATCATGTTCACGGTGAATTATGTGAAAGTAAGAGTATCACCGCTTATAGCATGTCTGAATAATCATGCTATTATTTTACTGATGCTTAAGTGAGGTTACAGGTGATGTATAAAGTTTAAGAGGATCTTATTTGAGGATGCAAAGTTTTCTTACAAGGCTAAGCCACAGTCCTCTCCCCCTCTGTCTTCCCAAGAGGGAAGAGAAACGTGATATTTTTGAATATTCACGAGGAGGCGTTTTCCCGCCGAAAACAGACAAAGAAGGCAACGCCCCAAGGCATCGATAACTCATCTATATGTACGAGGAAGGCGTGGCAAGCTGGTTTTTGGACAAACTATAAAAGTGAATGAAACCAACTTTTCTCCAGAGCTGTTCTATCCTCTAAGCTCTCCAAAGAGCTTTTTCCACCCTGGCTGCTCTCACCTACGCAAAGAGCTTTCTCCACCTCTTCTGAGCTCTCACCTAAGAACAAAGAGCTTTCTCCAAGGAGTCTTGACCATCTCCTTGGCTCTCAGAGCTGTTCCATCTTCTCCTGGCGAGCTTTCCAGAACCAGCTGCCAGAGCCAGCTGTGAACCTCCTCCAGCCAGCAGAACTTCAGAACTCCAGACCTTCAGGCCTCCAGCGCAAGCACGTCGCTTCACAGCCTGTTCCTGCTTCGAACTACGTCAGAAGACTTCATCCATCTGCCGTCAAGGCCGTGCCAGTTGCTGCATCCGCACCGCAACAACTTGTAAGAAAACTTGCTCCTGATTTATCTGAGTTGGTGTTATTCCAAGTTAAGTAGGTTTACCTCAACGTAACCTCACTAACATTATAATCTCTTGAATATAGCTATCTGCCAACTTAATCTACATATTCTCCTGTCCATAATCTCCTGCTCCTTTGGTTGTATTTGTCTCTTGTCTTTATGTTATTTGTGTGTCTTAGTTTAGTTAATAAAGTATTTATATGTATATAAATCCATTGCCTCAGTTGTGCTTTGTGTACTATTATTCACACATGGGTTCACTGTGCAGTCCACGAACTATCAACCTATGCAAGATTTCCAAATTATTGTTTTGAGTTGATTTAAGTTTAAGTTTGGTTATAAATCTATAATTAAATTAATCAATAAATCAACACTCAATTAATCAATAAATTGGTATCCAATTCTTGTTACACCCTGTATGTGTTGTGTCAAACTGTCAGACAAACAATAGTTGCTGATGTCCAAATTGTGGACACTGTGACTCATACTGGACGTAACAGACACACATGCTTTAATCTGTCTTGAAGGTGAAGCAGCAAAAAGTTCAGTTGTAAACCTGTGTTACATTAACATCGTACACACCAGAGCGTCTTCAGAGAAGTTTTCATCTACACAAACCTGAATCAACAAAGGTCACACACATGATGTTTGTGCATTTTTTGTTTTCCAAAATTTCCACTTTGGCTGGAGTTCTCAGAAATAATAGTTTTTAGTGAATTAAATTGGAGTTTTCATGCGGATAAAAAGCAAAAATGCACAAGAAAATACATGTTTTTTTTCCAGATACTATCCAGTGTCACAACCCGGCTCTGAGGTGGTGACCAGAATGGAGACGGAGGTGGTGAAAAAGTAACAAAGATTTATTAAATAAATTAATAATAACAAAAACACGGAATGCTGCAGAAACGCCAGCCAGGAGGAGCAAAGCAGGGCAGAGCAGGACCAGACCAGACAGCCAGCAGCACCGAGACGAGACCAGACAGAGAGCGTGTAGACCAGGCCGAACCAGAGAGCCCGAGAACCAGAGAGCCAGCCAGAGAGCCAGAGAGCCAATGATCATCCCGGACGAGCTGCTTATATAGTCAGGGCTGGACCGTCACAGGTGTCACTAATTATGCCGTCGCCACCTGCAACAGAAACTGACAGCGCCTCTAGTGCCCGGAAGGTGCGGGGCCGTCACACCAGAGATCGATTGATCGTATAAAAAATACAAGAAGTATATATATATATATATATATATATATATATATATATATATATATATATATATATATATAAATACAAGAAAAACAAATGTAAGATGAAAGGAACATGTCTTTTATGACATTTTACCAACATAAGTGCTGACCCAGACCCCTGTCCACATCCACATTATCCCTTTGAACAACATTCCTTACATTAGTACCATTACTTCATGGTACCTAACAAAGCAGGTACACTCACTGTTGATCTGAGGTGGACCTTACAGACCCTGGAGACCACAATTTACCTGAGATTGTTGACTCACTGTCCTCACTGGAACATGTAATATGCGCAGAAATGACCAAAAATAGTCACTTGCCTGATAAAGGATTGAGGACACCATAATACTGTAGGTAAATAATGGGAAAATCAGGACTGTAATAATCCCTGTTAATCATTGTTTTAGTACCAAAACAGTGACTCACGTATCTTTTCTGTAATACTTTAATAATGCAAAGATAGAAATTTGCAGAAATTAAATGTAGAAACACAAAACCGAGCGTTACACCTCAGTTGCAAATAACCTTATCTGAATTGTCCACTGTAATGGGTATTTCAGTCACTCACACACATTTTCAGTTGTGCCTTGTGTTGTTTTGTGACATTTAATGAGTACATCCTTTTCAACTGTTTTGTCTTAAATGATCACAGTCTGGAGTTGTGTTTGCACATCATTAGAAACTTGTGGTGAGGGATCAGAAATGCTCGGAGTATCTCAAAATGTGAAATTCCTTTTTTTTTTTTTTTTTTTTTTTAGGAAACGGTTAAATCTGCACAGTTGTAAGAAGCAGAATTCTGTGCAATAAATGTGTCTTGGTTCTGTCCGTTGTCATATCAACTCCTCAACACAGCAGTGGTTCATACTTTCAAAGACACACCTAATAAATTGTGCACAAGAAGCATTGATGAATAAAATTCACACAGCATTTCTAACAGTTTCTTTCTGAGATGGTTTAGAAAGAATAAATCGAGCTTTGTAAATATATTTTTTTATTTTATTTGGAAGACTGAAAAGTATAAAGATTTGTCACAATGAGAAATTCAGCCTAAAAATCCATTCATGATTCAAGGTCTTTTTTCTTTTTTCTAAAGATCTCATCTTCTTTCAATTGAAATACAGTCGTCTAATGCTGCATTTCCACTATGTAGTACCGGCTCAACTCAACTCTGCCTTTTTGCATTTCCATAATGTAAAAGAACCTGGAATCTGGTACCTGGTACTAGTTTTTTGGTATCTACTCCGCCGCACTGCAAAAATCCAAGGCCCAATCCCAATTCACCCCTTAGCCCTCCCCCTCAGCCCTTGCACTTGACACCCCTTGAAATGGAGCTGCAAGGGGTAGGGGTTGAAACACTCTTCTGTGAAATGGGACAACCCTTCACAACCTGTTCTGACTTCATGACGTCATCAACAGTCATTGATGCCGCTATAAACAGATGCAACAGCTTTGTTTCCGAAAGTATTCCCCATGCCGTCAGTAGCTGTAACCGTCTCAGTTGCATGGACTTTGGTCATCTTTTTGCATCTATCAACTATAAACCACAGAAATGCGATCTATAACACATTGAAACAGCATTAAACAATCGGTCAAATGATTAAGTTGTTTACAAAGAAAATACGTACATTTGTGTGTTTCTTTCGTCACACTGCTGCATATTTTGGCTGTTTACCTCCTTCTTACTGATGATTTGAACAGAATTAAAGCTATACCGTATGATGTGGCATTTTTACACTTTTCTTTTGTCATCTTAAAATGCTCCTAATAAGTGTGTGTCAAACTAAAATGTAAAATTAATCCGCCAGGTATTGAAACTCAAAAATGTTTAATTCTCATATATTTCTGATAAAAGTCTGACCAATCATTTTAGTCGGTCCGAATAAAATAATTGGCCGAACCTGACTGAGCCTCCTGTCAATCATCCATTACGGCCGTCCAGCATCCGATCCATTATCACCGTCTCACATCCGATATGTGTCCCTCTGAATCTGACGCTGCTTCTCCTGTCACTGACCACAGTCTGCTGTCTAGGATGTGTTTGGATAGAACTGACATGCACATGTGGAAGGGAAAAAACGGATTTATGAACAGAAACAACAACTGAGGGGCACAAACAGGAGTCTGATGAATGAAGGATGGAGATAAAAGTCCGGAAGTCAGCTGTACTGGACTGAACAGGTCTGCATAAAGCTCAGCTTTTATGACGGTGGGACTCATACAGGTACATGTACATGGTGTCACACATGTAAGATGATGTAGGATGATAATTGTATGGACTATGAAACCTCAAATGTCCACGGAAAATTCGCGGAGGCCGTGTGTTCACAGTGCGCGCGCTCATCCCCTGGGCACTGCAGTGAAGACACTGACCCAGTACTGTACAGACCAGGTCTACTGATGGAACAGGAGCTGCGGGCCTGCGGCAGGTGGATGATGCATCTGATTACTGAGGGAGGGGTCCGCGGACACGCCAAAATGGACCGGACCTCCGCCTCTGCTTCCTCCTTCGTTTCCATCGTGCATCAGATGAGAGGAGGAGAGAGGAGGAGGAGCCTCAGAGCTCAGGCAGAGGGAAGGGGGCGGGGCTTTGGAGAGAGGCGGGTTGTTCATGTTCAAACTTTTACTAAAGGCGGCCATACACTGTGCGAGTTTAGAGACGATTTCTCACTCATGCGACTCTTTCTGGGATCGGGCCCGATGTGCCTCTAATCGTGTGTCGTGCTTCGTGCAGTGTACATGGGGTAAAGAGAAGCGATTAGCACCTCACGACCACCTCACGACCAGCAATCGTGTGTTCGCAAGGAAAACGGAGCTGTTTGAAATCCTGCTCGCTCCTCGTGAGTGTATCGTACTGTCAAAGCAGTGCCACGAACCGATGTGCCTCAAATTCTCACACTGTGCATGCGCGAACACAGACCCGTACAGTAGCGTACAAGCTAACAGTAGCTGGCTATTGGCCTTGTGCAGTTTGGCTGTTGCAGTTTACCTCTAGTTCCTGCTGTAGGATTGACAGCCCATACTGTCCACGTCTGGACAACCAATGCCTGCACCGAACACATCGTTGTCTTTTCTTCTTTTTTGATTCCTCACAGATAATGGCACATATTACCAAAGCAGCTCGTTGGTTTTTGTTTAGCACTACCATTTCGTGACTCACGCCAATGCACAATCGTCTATGCACTTTTACGGATTCCTTCGTATTTTAACGTTGTATTTCCGGATACAACACTCAAACGTGTCGTGCGTCCTGTGGTATATGGTCCTACAGTGTGAGCAGTCAGGTCGCATACGAGCGTCGGTCCGTGCACTGTGAGAACAGGAATCGTGAGCCTGACTGTACGACTGATTCGCACAGTTTGAGATGGAGCTGCGTGCAACGATCGAAATAATCGCACAGTGTATGGACGCCTTAAGCACTGTGAGAAATGCCACATCGGTAGGTATAGCTTTAAGGGAAATATCTCCTACCCCTCTATTCGTAGTGTGGTCCTGGAAAATCTCTGTTTCGAGGACTATACAGCCCTCCACCTTAGCCCTTCCCCTCCGTCTAATTGAGAATAGGGACACCCCTACCCCTTCACATGTACGTGCAAAACAGAGGGGTAGGGGCAAGGGGGAGGGGTCAAGGGGTGAAATGGGATTCAGCCTGAATCTTACTAAGTGTAATTTTCACATGTTCCATTGGCAGATTTTTTTACTTAATTCAAGCAAAAAAAAAAAAAAAAAAAAAAAAAAAACAGCCTATGGAACAAGTGAAAATGATCTTGGTAAGATTTCTTGAAATCAGATTTTCCAGATCTATTGTCAAAAAATCAGTTCTTATATCTCACTGAAAAGTGACTCTTTAGGTGATTATGTCTTATTTTTATTATTTATTATATTATTATTATATTATATTTTATTATTTTTCTAACCTTTATCCACTGGGCCCCCTCCACTGCTCGATGCCCCATGAATTTGTCATGTTTACCCCTTGTTTATGGTGCCCCAGCGGTAGGCTATTGTGAAGGCGCTGCATCCATTGTCTTCTTTTGCAATTTCTTCAAACGTCTTCTCTGATGGAACTACTGGTTGGATTTATTTCTAATTGTATATGAAGTATCCTTGGGATAATGTCGACTAAGTTTGTTTGCACTTTTGAGAAATTTAGATGTTTTAATTTTTGAAGAATTTTTCTTAATTCAAGTAAAAAAAAATCTGCCAATGGAACAAGTGAAACAATTATCTTGGTAAGATTTCTTGAAAGATTTTCAAGATCTATTGTCTAAAAATTAGTTCTTATGTCTCACTGAAAAGTTACTCTTTAGGTGATTATGTCTTATTTTTTATGTGTGATGAGATATTTGGACTAGAAATGAGAAAAATACACTTGGTAAGATTTGGATTTTTGCACTGCGAGATTCCAAAACAGGGGAAGAGATACTAAAATGTGATGTGTAACCACTGCAGACCATTGATTGGTCAGACAGTTGTCTCTGCGTCATTGCATCATCAATGTGCAACCCGCCATTTAAATGTACCGGTAGGTTAAACCACATGACGACAGGCCGCAAAACTAAACCCTGGTCAGTCGAGGAGGTTCAGACATTTCTGTCCTTGGTGGCTGATGAAAAAATTCAGCATGAGCTTGACAGATGACAGATAAACCACTGAGCAGATACAACATGTGAAGTGACACTAATTGATTATTAATGAATCAAACAAATGAGTGAGTTTTTTTATCACTATTATCCAAAAACTCTAATAGAATAATTTCCCCCCAGTAACAGTAGATTTACTTGAAAATAATTTGCTAACCTTTCCACCGCTGATTAAAACCCACATCACTGCTTTATGTTTTACTCTCATTAGTGTAACGGTAATGACTTGTATTGATTTTCTTCACGAGCTGCAGCAGAACTGAGTGTGTGAGCAGCTCCAGGCTGGAAAATGTCAGGATCTCTAGAGTCTGCTGCTTTGACTTTTTGCATCTCTAATAAACTCGTGCTCTCATTATTCGCTACGCTGGAAGAAAGATGAAAGTTTGTATGGGCACAGTATAATACCAACATAAATACGTCTTGTCTGTTCCAGCCAGTTTGTCGATTTTAATGTGGTTGTCTGTTTTCCACAGTAATACTTGACATTCTTATTTTATTTATGATGTCTCCATCTTTGGTGTAGTTTTTTTTTCTTTTTCTTTTTTGCACTGCACTACTTTCCACAGATCTCTGATCAGTGATGCAGGAAAGAAAGGACTCTGGTGATCTAAATTTTATACAGGCAATGCTACAAACCATCCGAGATGAAGGTTAAAAAAAAATGTTTCAGTTTCAGTCAAGACATCTACAACCCAAGTCCCAAAATATGTGATAAAAAAACAGCAGCAAGAAATAGTTTTCAATCCTCATAAACATTTGATTGACAATAGAATACAAAAAACATAAAGGTTGTAGGTGATATCTGTAGGATGGAGAAGCTGACTGTCTTTGTTAGATTTCAATCAGACAAATTCGCCGATTTTTTGGAACACCATTAACCCATAAAGACCTAGTGTTACTTTTGTGTTAGTTCCCAAATAAATTTTTCTCTCTATTGAACGTTTCTTAAGTGATTTATCTCGACTTACAATGATTTTATCCTCTCCTCTTTGCATTTTTTCAGTGAAAATCTGGTCTTTTCTTATGTTTATTTTACTGATCATGTACTTTAACCATCACGCTGAGATTACATTTGATGGTTATCATACCAAAAAACAGAGAAAACTTGACAAAAAGTGACTTTATCAGCAAAATCTATCTTTAACTTAATATAAACCAAGTACCTGCATCCACTGTCATACAACAAACTCCATGGGTTTTACTGGTGAATCGATGTTGTAGAAGATGATGGCGTTTCCACGGTAACTATGGAACCTCTGAACGTCCAAATGGGTCATATCTGATGACCATGAAAAGATAACAAACTGTATTTTACACCAATTATTTACATGTATTAACAGGATTAGTGGATCTACAGGTATTAAACAGTTTAGCTCAGTAGACGCTTTTGGACATTGGTGTATATTTGGGTCTTTATGGGTTAAGAGCTGATTTTACCCAATGAGAGACCCATGTCAACCCTTTCCCCATGCTACACACTTTAACTGTTTGGTATTAACAAGGGAAAAGAAATTATGAAAGGAAGGAGTGGAAAAAATACTTATTATTTCTCATCGACTATTATGTCCCTGGCTCAGAGGAACCTGAATATAACATATTTAAAAGTCCCCCACTCGACCCATCCCCGACAATGTGAAGCTCAGACAAGTTACAATTAATCAGTTAGCAATTTATTGTAACTCAGAAGAGAGAAATTGTGCCCAAAATAACAAAACAAAAGGATGTCACAACCCTATCCTTTCCTAATTATCAAAAACAAAATAAGAAACAAAAGACAATCGGTGTGACCTAACTCCTAACCAAAACAGGAGAAAAAGTAAAAACAAAAAGGGCTTCTCCTAACTATTTACCTTTACAATATTTAGTCTAATTACAAAATATTTACAAAATTTACTAATTTCACAGAAAGTCTCTCAACAAACAAACACAGCGATCACCACAGCAATGTGTATAGTGTTGTTATTTCTGTCTTTGCTCCCCTGTTTGAGTGTGTTTTGTTATTTTTATTTATTATTATTATTATTATTTTTTTTTTTTTACATATAGAAGTTAGATATATAATGTAAAATGCTTACAGGATAATACTGTCTGAAAATAATATAATTCCAAAAAAAGAATATAAAAACAAATGGTTAAACTGAGAAAAATGTAGAGTCTGAGGGAAAAAATAAGGTCATTTTTAAGTTGATGGTAGCAGCTCATTTCTACAAAAGGACACAAAAGTAATTGGTACCACAATGACCCAGCTTGAGGAACTTGTTCAACTAATTGGGTTAATTGGCAGTAGGTCAGTAACATGATGGGATGTAATAACCGCATCCTGGAGAAGCAGAGACCCTCTGAAGTACAGATGTCCAGAGGGTCAGCAGTCTTTTAATTTAGCATTGGTTAGCACTTCCACCTCAGACCTACAAGGTTCTGGAGTTGGTCCCTAAGTGCCTTCAATGGCCAGTTCCAGGATGTGAAAAATTAAGGAACTGTCACTTGGCAGCAGAACTAGTATAAGTCAAATTCTGATTTAAAAGCAGAGATCTAATTATGTTTCCATTATTGTGTTGGTCCATTCTTTATTTGAAAACAGCCACAGTGTGCATGAGTCAATAGTCAGTTACCCAAAAGGCAATGGGGTGAGGTCAAGGGCGTCACAGATGAACAGCCCACGACTTTTTCAACCGGACAAGTTTAAGACAAATATTACTCATAATTGTACAGGTCTAAATGCCATCTTAAACATACTCAAAGGGTAAAATTTTGTTTCAGATAGTTTTAATGAAAAGTATCAAAAACTACTGCGTCACAGATGGACAAAAATTGACATTGATTTTTTGCAAGAATTACAAAGTTCTCAAACGTGAAGCTCCTCTGACATTTTCATCCTGAAATGTATTCAGTGTAAACCCTCTATTTTACAACCTAATTATTGGTTAGAGGAAAAAAATATTTTATCATACCAAAATAGCGAGAGTTTTAACCCTTTCATGCATAGATCACTACAGTGGACAGTTCTTCTACAGCTGTTCTCTTGTATATTAATGAGTTTTGTTGTTTTAGTTCGATATCAGCCAACACAGTGGACACTTATGCATCATCCCATACACTGACATTCATACCATTACTGTAACTGTGCTGTTCTTGATAAACCTGATCTGCAATGACATGTTTGAATGTAAATCAATTGCAATTTGTTAGACAAGAAGTTGTTTTTTTTTTTTTTTTTGCATATTATCTCCATGAAGTGAGTAAATACTAGCATTAGAATATTTTAAAATGTGAGAAGACATCAGATTACCAGCATTAAAAGTTTTTATTTCATTGTTTTCATATTACTTTCTGAAATTGGGTTTTAAACACGTTTCTTTTACTTCAAAAATTAAATGCATGGATATTTTTGTGACTCCATAGAAAAAAAAAAAAAAAAAAACTCGATCACATTGTTTTTTTCATGGCTAAGGAGGAATAAAAACACTCAAAAAATAAATCTTGACTCAGGTTCTCACAATTCATGCATGAAAGGGTTAAAAAACGACAACGTCACGGATAGACAACAAAAGTAAATATCAAATTAAATATTTTTTATTTCAATTATGTATATCATATACATTTTTTGCAATATTTACAACATCCAAATAATATTAGCATCATATTCAAATGTATTTTGCATAGATATATGCATTTATTAAT
Organism: Sphaeramia orbicularis; assembly: GCF_902148855.1. Classification (NCBI taxonomy): domain Eukaryota; kingdom Metazoa; phylum Chordata; class Actinopteri; order Kurtiformes; family Apogonidae; genus Sphaeramia; species Sphaeramia orbicularis. The sequence continues at coordinate 23,023,437 of NC_043959.1, read as the reverse complement.
TTTAAACACTGTGTTTAGAATATGGCATAAATAATATAATAGTCAAATATCAATGTATTTAGAATAAATTCAGTTTATTTATTTATGACAGTTTATGAAATTAACCCAGAATGACGGTCGAAAACTGTCACTTTTCAAACATTCACACTCATAAAACACATTCATCTCATACTCATAAAGATCTGGAATTGGTCCATGAGCTCCTTCAATGGCACCTCACTGCTCCTAATGTGTTCTATGTGCTAATGCTAAGTGCTAATGCTAGGTACTTTGTGTGTGTACAAAGTTTCCCCTTGGGTATATTAAAGTCAGTTAACTTTAGCCTACAGAGCATAAATCCCACCCCCTCCTACACACACTCACTGCACTAAGGAGCTCCATTAGTGACAGGATGAGACACCGAAGTGTGTGAAGGAGAGGTATCGCAGCTCTTTTCTTCCTGCAGCTGTCAGGCTCCGCAACAGAAACTGCTCCAAATAATTATGTGCAATAAACCGTGCAATAATCAATGCAATAAACCGTATCCCTATCCAACCTGTGGCATGACCAGCATATGCACAGCTGTAAATAGTATATAGCTTTTTTTTTTTTTTTTTTTGATTTGTCTATTTTTGATTTTGCATTTCTTTTGCTCTTGTGTGCTTTTGTACTTTGCTGTTGTAAACCTGGAATTTCCCCTTGTGGGACTAATAAAGGCTTATCTTATCTTATCTTATCTTATCTTATCTTAACCCTTTCATGCATAGTGGTCACTACAGTGGACAGTTACTCTACAGCTTTACTCTTGTATATTCATGGGTTTTGTTGTTTTAGTTCCATATCAACCAACACAGTGGACACTTATGCATCATCTCAACTGCAATTCATACCATTACTGTAACTTTGCTGTTCTTGATTAGTTCTTGAATGGAAATCAATTGTTAATATTTATTTTTTGCATATTATCTCCATGAAGTGAGTAATAACTAGTATTAGAATATGTTAAAATGTGAGAAAACATCAGATTAGCTGCATTAAACATGGTTTCATTTTACTGTTTTCATATCACTTTATGATATTGGGTTTAAAATACATGTTTCTTTGCTTCAAGAATAAAATTCATCATGTAGCTGAGTGGACATTTTTGTAACTCCGTGAAAAACAGGTTGATTTAAAAAAAAAAAAAAATCAATCACATTGGGGTTTTTTTCATGCTTAAAGAGGGATAAAAACACTCAGGAAAAAAAATCTTGATTAAGGTTCTCATAATTCATGCATGAAAGGGTTAATATATTTTTTAAATTGTGAAAATCTGAAGGACTCTTGCGAGGAAATACACAAGGGACAAGGATAAAAATTACTATTGGATGTCTATGATCTTCAGGATTTATGATCAGTTACAATCACTGCATTCTGTTTTTATTTGTTTTACATTGTCCCAACTTTTTTGGAGTTGGCTGTTCAGTCAGTGAATGCAGTTAGCGAACTCTGTGCAGTCTTCTTATTGTCTGTAAATAGTGCATGTGCATTAACATTTTCTTAAAAAGTAGAAAAACAGCCGTAATAAGGCAAGGAGGGAGTTTGAACTCGCAGGTTACAACAAAGTAACTCACATTTTTACTTCTAAGATTGGTACTTGTTGCATTGCAGCTTGTTGTTGTTTGGGTCGTCATTACTGCAGACAGGCTGTGTTTTAGCTCGGCTCAGTGGGCCCTTGGGGTTGGTGGGTTTGAAGCCCTACTGGTGCCTGTATGTGGATAATTATGCCCTCTGCTTGTTATGCTCAGGCCTCCGTAGCAGGGCAGAATGCAACGGAACAGATACAGCAGTTAGCTTCACAATGTCAACGCTGAGCCAAGTGTGTGCTGGGACCGTCATGGTTTATCTGCAGCCACAACAGTTTTCATTTTTGTATTCAGATATTCCAGTGAAGACAAGGCTACAGGGTCAGTCATGTCAGTTAGGACTTGTTAAAATAATACTAAAATATCCTGTATTATCTGTGAGTGCACATGGAGGTTGAAATAAAAAAAAAAACCTACATATTTCTCTCTAATATTTATTAAATCATGACGTGATATTTGCATTACATGATAATCTCAAAATCAAACTAATTTTTTATTTTTAATAATTTTATTTATGGATTTTCAACAGCATAACATGGAGGGTCCCTTCTACCATCTTCTCCCCTGTCGTATTGCAGGGTTGAGTTGAGGTCCCTGGGCGTTGTTGTGTGAGGTGTGGTCTGTGGTTGGACTCTGAGGATCTGGTGTCCTCTTCACGGGACCTTCTGAAGCCACAGGATGTGGACTCGTCTGTTTTTGGGCCCTTTTCATCCTCACTGTGGCCAAGAGTTTTTCTTCCATGTTCATTGCAAAATAGTCAAAGACCCTCATTTAGTTTGTTTAATATATATATATATTGGTGTTTCTCCTGTTTTTTTGATGCATTATGATGCACTAGTTATATGGTGTTAATTTGATGATAGGTATGACTTGTATTTGCGAAGTAAACTTTTTTTTTTCTATTATTGATATTTTGTATTTGTTTTGTTAATGATGCCATTGGGTATTTAATTCTCAGCAAAAAATTAAGTTGATAGTGTATTGCGTTCATATTGTGATACTGACCCGTTGCTTGAATTGGACAATAATTTCCTTTGTCCAATAAACATAGCCTCTTTTTGATAACAACGGCAAATTGATGATAAATTGACCACTTTTTGATGCTTAGACTGATTATAATTATTAATACTTAGGGATGGGAATCGAGAACCGGTTCTCAAAAAGAACCGGTTCCCAGTAGTTCGATTCCTTGGAATCGTTTGCCTGCTTGCTTAACGATTCTGCTTATCGATTCCATCTTCGTTGCGCATACGCGATAACATCACACGTATGCTACATTGTTTTGGTCAGAACGTGGCCAACATGGTGTTGAGGCAGAAACGGTCTAAAAAGACGACACCAGGTCCACTTACTTGGAACACTTGCTAAACTTCCATGTCTTCAAAAGGGTGGAATCCCACTAATATCCTCAAACATCTGTCCACAGCATGTGAATCATTTACAGGAATGTCACGTATTTGATTTGCTACTTAGCAGCGCTTGTGAATGTAGCGGCAGCGTGAACGCTGGGCCGGTTCCAGTGCGGGCAACAAATGTCGTAACTCCTCAAATACAAGTTTCCGAAGGTAAGAAGGGAAAGGAAATGAGGTGCACAACAACGGGAGACAAGCCGAGCTGAGTCAAACCGGTTCCACGTAGTAGAAATGCGGCAATAGAGGAATTAGTAAAGTCTTTAGAGTCTTTAGTTTCACTTTCACTGTATGCCCCCCCCCCCCCCAAACCGGGCCCTGCGTCGTCTGTTATTATTATTTGTACATACTGTATATGTTATCTTTTCTGTGCAGAGATGGAAATATAAAAGACAGTTAATGCAAACACACCTGTTTGTACCCTTTTATTCCCTCACCCAATGAGAATCGATAAGGAATCGGATTGATAAGCAATATCGATAATGGAATCAGAATCGTTAAATTCTTAACAATTCTCATCCCTATTAATACTGTCTCTTTTTATTGTATGTACAGATGATCATGGCCGTCTTCAAATGCATTTATATTTGTGTGTTTTTCTAGGAATTACGTTGTTGATGTAGATGAATTTGTGTCAGAAATCTGAGATAATTTGAGGCTGGTACCATATTTACAGTGAACTACATTATATTATATCTACAGTGCATGTGTAGATACAACACTAACATTTAATCCATCTGGTGACTTCTCAAACATGATTTATAAACATTAAAATATCGCCATTCTCGATAAAAGATCTCACCGAACTGTGCGATAGGACAGTTCGTAGAATAGGCTGTTTATTCATATTGGAACAGGACAGTTTCCGTAATCGTTAAAAATCAATCAGTTTTATATATAAGAGCGAAAAGGACAAAAGATGGTTCTTATTGTGAGGAACCTTCACACCTGGAGCTCCCCCCACATCACTAACTCCATTTCCACTCCTGACAATAAGGAGATTTATTGCTGCTCTTTGCCACAAAATGACCACAGTCCTTTTCAGGGGAGCTGAGACGAGGACAGCTAATTAACAGCGAAGAAAAAGTAGAGAAGAGGAACTGCTACAGAAGAACCACAGCAGGAAGACTGGATCCTTTTAACTGTGAAATGTAAAGTAAAACCAATGAATCATAAGTACCAAGTCAAAGCACATTTTTACAGATATTTATAATTTCATTATATCTATAAAACCATCGCTGTTCATTGAACTTTCAGCATTTGGGAGCTACTTCAAAATGTCTGTTGATACTAAATCCTCTATAATTGACACATTTTAGAGGAATGTGATTTATTTTTTTATGGTTTGCTCCTTAGATTAGATCAGACTTTATTGATCCCACAATGGAGAAATTCAATGGTCAAGGCAGCAACAGAATAAAGGGCAAGAAAAAGTGTGCATGCATAAAAACGTGGAAAAAACAATATGAAAAAAAAAAAAAATAATAATAATTGTAATAAAAACTATACTGACTATATACATATTTACAACCAAGCGGAATTGCAAAATGTCACGCAGTACAGTCTTAACATCATCAGGCCACTCATGCACACATTTAATAATCAGCAAATCAATTAAACATTTTTTGTCAAAACTTGATATAAATCTTTTAAAAACAGCCCAAGTAAAACCACAACCACCAAAACATGTTTTTTCTGTATGGGTCATCAGTAGCTTCTCTAATCCTGCCTTCAGGTGTTATGGGAATTATGGTAAATACTAGTTACAAACTCAAAAGAGTGTCAGTTTATTTGCGGGGTGGGTTTGGTCGGGTCAAGTAATTCCACAAAAGGTTGAAAGAAACCCGACTTGCGCATCACTACCGGAGCATAAAGTGAAAGTGAAACTTATAGATGCTTTACTAATTCCTCTAAGTCCCCCCCCCCCCCCCCCAGAACCGGGCGCTGCATTCCAGAGTGCTGGGAGGTAGAGTAGATCTCACTTGGAGTTCACTACAGAGTGGGGAAGCAAAATTTACAATGAACATTTAGTTGTTTTTCTCAGCAGGCACTACGTCAATTGTTTTGAAACCAAACATATATTGATGTCATAATCATGCCTAACACTATTATCCATACCTTTTCAGAAACTTTTGCCCATATGAGTAATCAGGAAAGCAAACGTCAGAGTGTGTGATTTGCTGAATGCACTCGTCACACCAAAGGAGATTTCAAAAATAGTTGGAGTGTCCATAAAGACTGTTTATAATGTAAATGTAACAGAGTTAAGGTATACAGTGTAGGATTCCACTTGCCATTGCTGACTTGTTGTGCTAATTCCAATTTTATTTTGGGGACATGAACCCCACACCCCTTCAAACTGGGGTCGTGCACCCCAGGAGATAGCAGCAGTTTTGTCTTTCTTTCCTGGTGAGTGCACGCATGTTGGTCCTGTCTTTATTTTACATTTTTTTGTTTTGTTTGTCATATTTGGGTGGGTGTTGTGTGCCGTTGTGTTGGTGTCATGATTGGCTTTCGGTTGAGTATGTCTTTTTTTTTTTTAATTGCAATGTTTTTTGTGTGTGTTCGTGGAGTTAGCTAACTGTGATTTTTATTTTTATTTTCTTTATTTTTAGCCCAAGACGGACTGCGGGTTTTTCATTTGATGTATGTTTTTTTTTTTTTTTATGTGTGCCAGGTATGTATTTTGTTTGCTTTGTATTTACAATGTTGGTTAAAAAAGATAGCAGCAGTTTTGTCTTTCTTTCCTGCCCAAGACGGACTGCGGGTTTTTCATTTGATGTATGGTTTTTTTTTTTATGTGTGCCAGAATAAACTGGTTAACAGAAAAAAAACGGATTGTGTGGAAAGAACTCTTTGGCAACGCATGTGTACAGCCACTATATAAAGAAGAGAATGACTATGAGCAAAACTATTATGAGAAAGTCTGGAAGTGGAGGAAGCAACAAAAAACGTACCAAAGCTTTTATTAAAGCTCTCAAATCCAAAATCCTAAAGGATCCAACCAAATCCATGAGAAAAATGGCAACAAGACCATTAGAAATGCAGTAAAATATGATTTGAAGATTTAAATTCTCATGACTTTCAATAAACTAATTGGTCATACACTGTCTTTCAATCCCTGCCTTCAAATATTGTAAATTTTGCTTCCCCACCCTGTACATCCCACCTCAAAGTGTTCCAGGTGATCCATGTTGAAAATAAATAACAAATATGGAGGACTGCAGATCTAAGCTCCTATTTACTTTGTTACTGAAGAGGCATTTGAACTGTAAACAGTACAGTGTTCTCATATACGAAAACAACAAAGAAGAGGCCAAATGACAGATGAGTTAATTATACATTGTGAAGTTTCTTTTCATTGCGAACTCGCAGACTGTGGGCCACTATTGTTGTGTTGATGTCATGTTGTGGTTTGCGGTGAAGTCGGGGTACTTTGCAACAAAGACCTCCAGCTTGGACAGGTGTTCCAATTAGGGGTGTGTATTGGCAAGAATCTGGCGATACGATACAAATCACAATACTAGGATCACGATACAATATGTCACGATATGTCACGATACTGTTAAAAAGGCAATTTTTTAGTTTGTTTCTTTTTTTTAAAATGATTATTTCCTGGAAGAATTGAATTACACCAGAAATATGCACAATTACGAAACACATTTTTACTTGATCACAACAGGATCTAATGCTATATCACAAAATTTTTCTGTGTTAAAACTTAAATTATTTTTTACAGACATTACAAGTTAAGATCCTGTTCAAATGTTCATATTCTATTAGTTCATAACTAACATCAGAACATTATTTTTGTGCAATCCCAACAAAGGAACTAACATTATTTAATGTGTGAGTGTTAAATATAGATATAAAATATAAACATAAAAGAAAAAAAACAAACATAAGCCTCCACAATATCTGCATTTGAATAAATACCTAAAAATATTGATACAGTACTTTTTAATATCAATACAGTATTGCGAAATGAAATATTGCGATATATTGCAGAACCAATATTTTCTTACACCTTAAGTTCCAATACATTTTACAGAGTTGGATGTCAGAAACTTCCCATCTCCCAGCACTCTGGAATGCAACATAAATTCGATCCGATCTTCAAAAAAATGCCAGAGCGGCAGCCGATACCAGTCTTTACGTCCCTATTTTGGACATAACCATACAAACACCTCTGAAATTATACCTGCTTTCCTGTATCGAAAAGAACTTTTGAACAGAGTCTAACCTTTGTTTGGCTCTGAACATTATTTGCATAGTTTTTTAATAAAACAAGTCATTCAATTTCATAACATGAGAATTGAGAAACAGTGGAGGGGTTAATCTTTTTCTTTGACACAAAGGCTCTGCTCTCATGGAGGTCATTACTACTGTGACATTTGTTATTGAAGTGAAGATACAATGTGCCAACATTCACCAATTAATTTTTTTTTTTTTTAATTTTTGCCAAGCTTTGCTCTTTTTAATAGCTTAAATTTAAAAGCATTATATGTCTTTATCAATACAAACAAACTTCCCTTGTTGCCATAAATCTGCACCAAAACTTTCTCGTATGTTTTAATTTCTCACTGCAGAAGTAAAATTTCATTACCGTCAGGCAGAGAGGACAATGTTTGATGTTATTATGATAAAACGTTTTGATAATCTGTGTCCTCTGCATCGTAGGAGATAGTCTGATTCATATAACGGCCCAAAAATGCTGACAAAACAAGAGCAGAGCGCGCCATCAATAATGGGAGTGATTGTATCTCTCTCTTTTCTCCTTTGTTTCTTTCTTTTTATTGTCCTCAGTAGGAGCAATCTGATAAGATAAAGTCCATCCCCTTAGAAATGTTGACACAAATGTTATTTCCTTAAGGTCATCGCTGGCCTATGGAGACAAATTGTCTTTGTTGTCATTATTTTTTTTCTTTCTTCTGCAGGCAGTCATGTTTTAACTCGGAGGATTATACAGCAAAACATCTGAGGCGGTGGTGGTTAATTTAAGGAGGCTGGAGTCGACCGTTTCATGAGGCTGCAGGATGAAGGACGGGGTTGTCTTGTGATCAATAATGTGTTGGCTCGGTCTTGGGGGAGAGTTAAAAAGAAAAAGGAGCGCTCGTCCCCCCCGCTGGGAGGTGTAGCATCAAAGTCAAAAGACAGTTTTGTCGAGGCGGGGGGTTGGGTGGGGGGGCACAGAGGAGTTGAGGCTGGAGAGACGGTGTGATAACTGTCAGTACGTCACATGTTGGTATAAAGCAGGTAAATGTAACAGGACCTTATATCAGTGGTTTTCTAACTTTTTACTGTGGAGTAACCCTTTAAGTACACTGAACAAAAATATAAATGCAACACTTATATTTTTGCTCCCATTTTTCATGAGCTGAACTCAAAGATCTAAAACTTTTTCTGTGTACACACAAGGTTTATTTCTCTCAAATATTGTTCACAAATCTGTCTAAATGTGTGTTAGTGAACACTTCTTCTTTGCTGAGATAATCCATCCACCTCACAGGTGTGGCATATCAAGATGCTGATTAGACAGCAGGATTATTGCACAGGTGTGACTTAGGCTGGCCACAATAAAAGGCCACTCTAAAATGTGCAGTTTTATCACACAGCACAATACCACAGATGTCACAAGTTTTGAGGGAATATGCAATCGGCATGCTGACTTCAGGAATCTCCACCAGAGCTTTAGCCTGTGAACTGAATGTTCATTTCTCTACCATAAGCCAATCCAAAGCTGTTTCAGAGAATTCATGAAGAAGACTGCGTGAGGAAAATGGTCACACCAAATACTGACTGGTTTTCTGACCCCCCTGGACCACCCAATACAGTACAAGTGCACATTTTAGAGTGGCCTTTTATTGTGGCCAGCCTAAGGCACACCTGTGCAATAATCATGCTGTCTAATCAGCATCTTGATCTGCCACACCTGTGAGGTGGATGGATTATCTCAGCAAAGGACAAAGGAGAAGTGCTCACTAACACAGATTTAGACAAATTTCTGAACAATATTTGAGAGAAATAGGCCTTTTGTGTACATAGAAAAAGTTTTAGATTGTTGAGTTCAGCTCATGAAAAATGGGAGCAAAAACAAAAGTGTTGCATTTGTATTTTTGTTCAGAGTATGTTTTTTAGCCAAGTACCCCCAACTCTCGCTTCAGCATTTTTGATTGAAAAAATTAGGCAAAATTTCCTCCTGCGCCAAATGTCTTTTTTTTTTCAAAACGTTGTAAGCAAACAACATCTATTTAACTTTAATATATTGAAAATAGCAAATATTTATTAGTAAATTTTGCATACAAACACTGGTGTAGTTGTCCCTGGAGAAGTGGGTATACTCTCAATGTATCACTCACTTGAGAGATGTTTATTCTGCCTTTCTCGTTCGCATTTCCAATAATCGCGCATCTTTCAATGAGACGTGCAGTGACCTGTCAATCAACTGGGGTGGCGCTGGCACCTGAGGTGTCCATTCAGGTTCCAGAGGTGGCCAGCGCTAATTACCTCCGCCGAGGAGGTTATGTTTTTGCCAGGGTTTGTTTGTTGGACAGTTAACAAGATAACTCAAAAAGTTATGGACAGATTTTCATGAAATTTTCAGGAAATGTTGATACTGGCACAAGGAGCAAATTATTACATTTTGGTGGTGATTGGGCGGGGGCACAGATCTGCCTTGGCGGAGGTCTGCGCTCTCCGTGTGCATTTCTAGTTAGCAATATTTTCCTCAACATGACCCATGTAAGTAGTCCAGAAAAACGCCCTGTTTCAGAAGCAGTGACATGTAAGACTACTCTTTTTAATTTACCCAAAAATCTGTCAGTAGTATTTGCTCAGTATTATAAAATTATCATGACTTGATCGGGAGCAGTTTGTAGGTTTTACTGGTCACACAGGCAGCTGCATGAATGGAAATGTATTCGACATGAGGCAAACATAGGATAACATTAGCCTTTCATAACGCTAGCCTACTCACACAGTTTAACTATTGCCGACAAAATATCGTCTCTAAATGTGCAGTCATATGACCATTAGTTTAAAACAGTGACTCATTTGGGAACCACCTTAAAACTTACCTCAGAATTATGTATTCCATGAAAGTAGGTTCTCTCTAGATGTGTCACTCACTTGAAAGACGTTTATTCTGTTTTTTATCGTTCACATTTCCAATAATCGCGCATCTTTATATGAGACATGACCTGTCAATCAACTGGGGTGGCACTGGTACCTGAGGTGTTCAATCAGGTTCCAGAGGTGGCCAGCGCTAGTTAGCAATATTTTCTTCAGCATGACCCACCCTATTCTGCCTCTGATTGGCTCATCAGTCCTCATGCCTAAAGTTAACCAATCTAATCAGTGAAGGCAGCGAGTACTAGCCAATTAGAGGCAGAGTAGGGCGGGTCATGGCTTCACCATTCTAGGTGGGAAAAAAATTGACAATCTGGCTCGTAGATACTACTGAATGGTGCACATCAGGGGGATTTAGAAGTGGGTATACGCAATGCTGACGGAATAATAAGTAGGTATAGCCTGAGACTATACCACTGCATGCAAAGTAGAAACTGAAAACTTTCCTTTTTCATTCATAAGTAAAATAAATGAATAGGTCCTTAATGAATAAATGAACCTTTCATCAAAAATAAATACTTAATTGCTCAAATAAACTCACCTTGAAGAAATGTTCTTAAAATATTACCAAAGCTTAGAGGGGATCTCAGAGTTTTTAAAAATGTTGAAATGAAATAAGGTCAGGAGTGTCAATTTTATTATATGAATGTATTTTATTGTGTTTTATATTTCAGCATTAATTCTCATTATTTTGTATTTAGTTCATCCAAAATGTCAGGTTGTACATGGTTGTTCAGGTTATTCACATTTTGATAATGTAATTTTACTTTTTTCACTAAAACAAAGATTATAATTTTTAGGTTTCGTTATTATTTTACTGCTCCAGCCCTCTTGAGATCACATTGGGCTGAATGTGACCCCTGAACTAAAATGAGTTAGACACCCCTGGTCTAAACACACAACCGTGATCTAACTTCGTGAGCATTTCTGATGGATGTTTGTGTTGCTATGGTTACATAGTCATTTCTGCATCACTGCATTCATTCATTATGGCTGCTGTAATTTGTTAAATACTATTGTTGTTCTGTTTTCTGATGAATGGGGTTGAATACATGTCAAATCTGCAGTCGATTTAATCAAGATGGAAAAGATCAGAAAATCTTGTCTTATTATTTCAGTCCGTTTGCATCATCAACCAACAGCATGAATTAACGTCAGTGTTCACAGCATCATCCAGAGAACATCCTCATATTAGAAAATTACATCCCAACAGGCAATTATCTTGTAGTCAGTTGTGTATAGAGATATTAACCTAGTTCCTCCGAGCATGGAGCAGGTCATGTGATTGATTCAGATGTGTTTTAATCACTGACATGTATAAATACCCTTTTCACACAGTAAAATATTCTAAATGTAATGGATGTTGAGGATGTTCTTTCATTAGATTAGATGATAAACAACCAGGCCATCATTGTTGACACAGATATTGTAAGTTCTGCCTCTTCTTAATTTTGGTTGATTTGGGAGATAGATGTGACACTGATGAGCATGACGTTGTTTTAAAGTGGAACTCAAATCTTGTCCAAAAAAAAAAAAAAAAAGGAATATGTGCTGAGAGCATTTTTGCAGTGAGAAAACTAAACGGCATGTATGGAAATAGTTGCTGCCGTGGCCATTGGTCCTCCTGTCTCCTAAGATACTCTGGACCATTCTGAACAACAGGAGAGGAGAGAATACCCACAATGCAATGCAGTGTCAGACCCAACCATTCACCAAAGTGACCAACACAACAGACATGAAGCAAATGTAATCTTATGCCACATTTGTTAAAATATACTGATATGTTGACTAACCTTATGTTCAGACTGCAGGTAAATGTGACCCAAATCTGATTTTTTTTGCCCACATGTGACCTGTATCCGATCTTTTAACCCTATGACACCAAATGTATATTATTTGATAACCTGATGTACACAATTAGATACATGCAATACACAGATAATCCACTGGAGGGAGGGATTCATTCACCAGAGGCCTTTCCAGTGACACTACAAGACTGTCATTAATGAGAAAGGAGGCAGAACTTTGGTAATTTTGAAAAGGAATTACCAATTTGTTAGACATGTTTGTGTTATATTATGTTTTTGTTTGTTCAAAAATAATAATATTTGAGCATGAGACCTGATGTATCAAATATGATACAAAACTGAAACTCATACATGGAAATTGATATTTGAAAGAAAAAAAATGTGGTTGTTCAGAGGGACCGATAAAGGCTCCAGTTTCAAAGAACTAGAATTTTCTGTCAATGATTTAATGGCTCAGGCTTTACAGGGTTAAAGTCAGTGTGAAAAGCACAAATCTGATTTTTTTCCAATCCCACTGTGACGTAGGCTGGCTGTTTAGCGGTTGGAGGTCAGTGAAATGAGGAAGGAGATGAGGCAGAGGCAGGAGATGGCATGGTCCACAATTTAAAAAAAAAAATTGTTTCAATAATCCTTTTCCAGACAAAAGTGCGGGTGCTAACAAAGTGCAAATGCCAAAAAAAAGTGCAAGTGCATATGGAGGTTGGAGTTGCAGTGTCTTCTCCAGCAGCAGAACCACAACTGATGAAAATGGGCGCCCTTTTATACTGTTTAAAACTGATACTGATAAAACCACTACAGCTCCATAGGGGAGTTACAAATCTACATAAAGTGTTAAAACTAATCTAAAACCTCCGTAACTAAAATCCACAACCATAACCTATCTAAAACCCAAGCTATATACCTAAAAACTCTAAATCTAGACACCAAAGATAATAAAAACCCATAAACCAATAAAGTACACCTCCTGGTTCCCCCCCACATTTCCCTGCCTTGGTCCAGGCCAGAACCTTCTTAAGGGCTGTTGTTCATGGAGGGACTCTTTTCGCTGACGGACCTGGACACAAAGACAGGGTGATTGCAAACACACTAAAACACCATTCACTAAACACTTTAAAATCCACCGTCACACAGACACTAAACAAAGTTAAACTTAAATACTGCACATTTACATTGCACTCTATCTTTTTGTGGTCTAATTTGTGTCTCCCTTTTCTCCAGGGCCAAGCAATCATCAATCAATTAAAATACAAGTACCACTGGATGTAAAAACTGAAAAGGAAAGACAATAAAATCAGTAAACTACTTTAAAAACCAATCGTGTGCAATTATTGTTTGTGCAAATATGTTTGTTTAAAGTGCTGTGCTGTAAACTACATGTGCAAGTTAAAGTGCTTAAGTGAAAAAAGGTGCCCGTATTTATACTTAAGTGACACACGACTGTTTGTCACACCCACCCAGGCCACTTTCATATGTAGTCCTAAATCCGATACGTAACTGATATTTAGCAATTTCACTTCAGTCTTATCCGCTCTTTACGTCATTGAAATGCAACAAATGTCACAATTCTGCGTCGAGACAAGATGCCTCCATATTAAACACAGTGCGTGCCTGCATGGTCATGTATTACATCAGGACCTCTTTTGCACATGTGGGTCACTTCAGGGTTGCATTCAGTTCCAACTCAAAATTGATAGAAGTTGCATTTAATGTGTAATATGAACGAGCACACAAAAAAAATCTGATTTCACCCAAAAATTTGAATTGTGCATTAAAACCTGCTGTCTGAGTGTAGCCATGGATGGATGGATAGATGGATGGGTGTACTTTATCGCAAACTGGGAAATTACAATGTAGCAGCAGCATGACACAATAAAAATAGAACACAAGAGTAGAGACTATGCACTACACATAATTTACAAGTATAAAAAAGATCTGGGTAAAGAAGCTGGATAATAACTGTAATGTGCCAGAAAAAAAACTATAAAGTGACTCTAGTGCAGTGGTTCTCAATCTTTTTCTGTCGGGCCCCCCTGTGGAGCACGAAAAATCTCCAAGCCCCCCTCAACCCCAACAACATTGTACCTGTGGTGCAATTATTATTTTTATTGAAAGAAACATCAATATCGTAAGAATAGTTTTTGCTTTTCCTTGAATAATTTGTTGTGCAAATTAAAAATAACGTAGATTTTTGATTGAACAATACTAATGAACTCAACAAGACTGCTCCCTGAGACATTATTTTTCAAAATAAAAATAGGAAATGTGTAATTATCTTACAACTATGACAGCAAGGTACTTTTTTTTTTTTTTTTAGAACAACAAACACATTTTGTTAACAAAGATGAACATTTTAACTATCAGTGGCTGCAATGAGCCTGTTTACGTTGCACATCTGAGAACATCAAAGTGCAAACTGTACAAACTGTGCAAAAACAGAAACATTGCACATTTTTCTTTTCCAGTCCAGTCCTTGTCCATTCTCCAAACCTAAACTCTTGGTCTAGTCTAGTGACAGATCACTATGGCAGTAGATTTGTTTGTCGTACATCCCTAAAATGTGTCCAGGGTGCTCCAACGCTAAAACATTAGTTCCACCTGCTACATGTTCGAACCTGAAGAAAAAATAAACACCTAGGAATGATCCCATGCCCCCCCCGGCAAGCCCCACTTTTTGAGAAACACCGCTCTAGTGTCAGTTATTGTTGCAGTGAAACATGTGCTGAGGTTAGAGGAGTTACAGTCGTCCCCTCATTTTGAACATCCTTCTATTGCAGCCTTTAGGAATATTATTAGTTAAATTTTGATACAGATGTAAAGAGTGAACCGTAGATCTCCGGAAGGAAAAGAAATGCAGCCCAATCGACCTGAACTTAATATTATAAAAATCGAACAGGTGATGTTTGGACTATATGCAGCCTAGCAGACTTACAGACATCATTTGGAGCTTTATGCTTATTTTGTATTGAGTTTTTTGAAGGAATGAGTTGGGTGAGCGTGACGGATTGCCTTTTCCTTTAGGCCTATTTCTGTTTCAACCATGGTTCTCTATTTCTCACTGCAGTATCGACGTTTACATCCCACATTAAACGACCCAGTCTTGGAAATGTATCCAAGATGCAATTTTTGGAGTCAGATTCTTTCAGATTCATTCTGTCTTTTCCATCAAAGTCAAAGTAAAGGGGTTAGAAAGAATAGATGGGAAAGGGTGATTTTTTTGGACTTTGAACACTTTTTTTTTTTACTGTAGGAGCCCATATTTACCAGAGCAAGAGGTGTCACCAAGTGAATGTTAAGTGTGTTCAGCTACATAAGCTGTTTTTCATTTTACTCATATTCTATAAAAATCAAATTTCCATAATGTACTAAACCATTTTTCCGATAATTCCTGTTTTGTATTCTTCACAGTCTACTACTCATGGTATCTTAATGCAATTTACTGACTGTCTTTCACGTATCAGTCGGTGGTCGTCTCAGAATTTCCTGAAACTAATGTGAACACTGGAAAAAATCAAAATCTTACCAAGTGTATTTTTACTCATTTCTAGTCAAAATATCTCATCACACTTAAAATAAGACATAATCACCTAAAGAGTAACTTTTCAGTGAGTATAAGAACTTATTTTTTAGAAAATCATTTTTCAAAGACATCTTACCAAGATAATTTTCTTTTTTTTTTTTTGCTTGAATTGTGCAAAAAAAATCTTGAATTAAGATTTCTTAAAATAAGATTTTCCAGATCTATTGTCTAAAAATAAGTTCTTATATCTCACTGAAAAGTTACTCTTTAGGTGATTATGTTTTTGTTTTATGTTTTTTGTTTTTTTTAAGTGTGATGAGGTATTTTGACTAGAAATGAGAAAAATACACTTGGTAAGATTTAGATTTTTTCCCATAAAAATGGAAATTTTCTTGCTTCTAGTGCCCTGTTGTCCAACATGGGCATTTTTGGAAATATGTCACAACATGCATTGTGGGAAGTGGAGCTCCATGCAGCTGCAGTAGAAAGAGGCAATGAAGCCGTTTCTGTGTTTGT